>NC_081224.1:9559644-9704644 GCF_902713425.1 Acipenser ruthenus | reverse complement strand
CCAGACAAGAGTACAATACTGATAATGGCATTGCTGTGGCGTGTTCCTCAGTGATAATAGAACTATCTCATTCTAATGCACTTGACCTCCAGCCCTGGGCTTTATTGCCATTATCCCTTAATTAGATTTTGATCTGATTGTATTAATTCCTAGGCTGAACTGAATTAGTCTCCATACATGTCCTTCCATTTGTCAACTATGTCCTTCCATTTTCTGCTCGACAGACGTGGCGCCCGTCCCTCAAGTTAAAAGGGGAAGTGAAAGAGGGGAGAGTGACTGCGTCCTGCTGTGCTCTGTGGAAAACTGGAACAACACATCTCTGTCCTGGCAAAGAAACGGGACTGCACTGACCCAACCAACCTCACGACACTCAACCCAACTGGACCTTTCCCACCACCAAATACGGGGGGTAAATGCTACCTTCAGGTACACCTGTGTGGCCAGCAACCCTGTCAGCAATCAGACCATCACTGTCACACCTTCGGATTACTGTCCTCTCAAAGGTATGCGTTTCACCCTTGACCTGTGACCTGAGCTGGCTGCCAGAGAGGTATGGTAAAGCATATTAAAAAAAAAATGATAAACTCTAATATAGTATAACCATGGGAAAATCATGCTAAATCACCGTGGTAAACTTTTATAATGGTATTGGTGTCACGTGACTGTATCTTGCTGGATGATAGCGAATCATAGAATACAGCTGTGTACTGAGTATCAAGCCACTATCTTGAAGTGCTAGGTATACAAAACTAAATGAGCTTTGTGCCTGTAATTTTACAAAGCAGCGCTGTCAAAGCCTCTGCTCTCAGTGACCCTTTGAGATAGTGACTTCATATTTTCCGGGTTACAGAAACCTATTTTAGCTTCTGCCATATTTTAGTTACTACAGCGGGATGCAGCTCTATTCAGTGGCTCTCTTGATCAAGTTTCATAGCATTCAAGATTAAAAATAAAGTACAGTTATTATTATTATTATTATTATTATTATTATATACATGGCAAACTGAAAGCACTCCTACAGACACACACACACACACACACACACACACAGACACCTTCGTGTGAATGATTGTCGTAAACGAAAATCCCTAAATCTTCCCTATCCTGCACTTCCATTTTCTAAACTGGTCTCAAATGTGCAGTTTTGAAAGAAAGTTACAGCAACCATTCTGAAGCACGATGTCTGCTACGACACACAAGTCTTACTTTCAGATAGTGTTGCACTGCTATCTTCATTCAGAGGGTGGGATCGTCCCCACCCCTTCAGAACCTTATTATCTGTCAATAACCAGCAGCTTCCTCCCCATGTGTCCATTACTGAGTAACAACAGAACTGCTGGCCTCCATAGAAAACAATGGAAGAGCAGGGTCCGGCTGTGAAAGTTGGTAAAGTTGCATCCCTGACAGACAATGGCACAAATGATTTTTCTAGGAAAGCAGTACTGTATCTTTTTCCACATACAGTGTGTATATATATATATATATTATACAGCAGTGTGCACATTTATTAGAGCACCCCATTGCTTCTGTAGTTTTGATTTGTTGTGCGTATGAAATCAAACCACTGGAACTGAAAAATAGGTAAATAATTGATTGTCTAATTCTATTGATGATTTATATGCCACACATGCAATTCATTTAAAATAGTAAGAGAAACACACAGCCACACATGGTAAAATGGACTTTGTAGAAGCTGTTTTAAGATGCCCAATTATAGCACACAAAGTAGTCTAATATCAGATGACACCAGAGATTTTGTGAAAGTGCACAGACACAATGCCAAAAAGATGTCAAGCTCTTATTGATGCCAAAGGTGGCCAGACTAAATATGAGCAAAAGACACTTTCAGACACAGCTGTGCTTTTAGGTTTGAATTAGTTTCATATTATATGAGTTTGCAAAAAACAACTAATTTCTCTAGTAAATTAATAATTATTTGTTTTTGTGTGCAAAGCTCGATAAATGCCAGACCTTGAGGTGTCTAATAAATTTGCACACTATTGTCTGTCTGTCTATCTATCTATACATACATACACACATATACCTACATGTACACATTCCTTTGGTCACAGAAAGAGGAGGCCACACTGAGCTCATCCTGAGGGTGCTGGTGTTCATAGTGCTGACTGGAGTTGTCATCGCAGTCTGTGTGTGGGTCTGGAAGAAGGGGAACGCTCAGGATGAATGCAGGTAGGCATTATCAGGGGTTTGCTCTTTAATGTGGCAGATTCTGAAAGGAAACGATACTGAAAGCAAGCAAGCTGGCTGCCAATCCTTTGTTACAATGCGCCCTGCCGGCACAGTATTCAAATAAGGACCGCCAACAACCATCTGCTTCAGCAGAGTTGAAAATATTACATAAAACAAAAAAACTGCAAAAAACCCCACATGTATACTAGAAAGAGGGGGCACCAAGTGATTTTTAAAATATTTATAATAACAGAAGAAAGTTTACGAGCAAGAGGAGGCCATTCGGCCCATCAGCGCTCGTCCAGTTCCTAGCAGACGATTGATCTCAGAACTATGTTAAAGGATCCAAGTGATTTTGCCTCAACAACATGACTAGGCAACCCATTCCATCCCCTCACCACTCTCTGTGTGAAGAGGAGTCTCCTTCAGCAACATGACTAGGTAACCCATTCCATCCCCTCACCACTCTCTGTGTGAAGAAGAGTCTCCTTCAGCAACATGACTAGGTAACCCATTCCATCCCCTCACCACTCTCTGTGTGAAGAAGTCTCCTTCAGCAACATCACTAGATAACCCATTCCATCCCCTCACCACTCTCTGTGTGAAGAAGAGTCTCCTTCAGCAACATGACTAGGTAACCCATTCCACCCCCTCACCGCTCTCTGTGTGAAGAAGTGTTTCATTCATTCTATCTGCACTTAATTTCCAATCCTGGTTTCTGTGTTGCGCTTAAAGTATTGGTTCGGGGTAACGATGTCAACTCCTTTTAAGAATGTAAAGACCAATCAAGTCTCCTTTAATTCTTCTTTGTTCCAGACTAAATAGATTCAGTTTGTTCAGCCTGTCTTCATCGCTCAGTCTTTCAAGCCCTGCTGGGATTAGTTTCCCCCTTTGATTTGTGCTCTACACTTTTGGCTATATACCCAGCATGTCGGGCCAGGATTTCAAAGCATTTACTCCAGGCTTCAATGAACTCCTATTTTTTGAAAGAGGTAAAACGCTTGTTCATTTTTACAAAACTGGAACCAAACAACCAATACTTCATGTCCTCTTAAACACTCTACAGTTGTTTTTTTTTTTTTTTTAATTTTGTACACTGACATGATTTTTTTTCTTCCTTTCAAAAAACAGGAATTAAAGAACAGAGGAAACGCTTTGAAAATACACCCCATGGGGTCCTTGAGTGGATCACCTGGTAAAAACACTGCTGCGTGGTGTGCGGGGTGAGCCAAACAGTCTGGAGCTTGCTGGTTTGAATCCAGCCTGTGCGAGGCAGCTGGGGATTCCAAAGAGGCACCGCATTGGCTCTGGCTTCTCCGGGTTAGGGAGGTGGGGTTCCGGCAGACACGGTTTCTCCACATCGCTCTTCAGCGACCCCTACAGGCCGAGTGAGCTTGGGGGTGGAGATTTCCTTTGCTGGCCCCTGTCCTCCAGGGACAAGCCTGCTGACATCCGCTCTCAAGTTCCTCGGTGTTGAATGCAGATTACAGCTAGCGTCACTGTTTTACCTGTGAAACTTTAGAGTGGTTCAGCCTGGAGAATTGAAGGCTGTGTCATTTTCTGTGTTTAGTCCATAGGGTGTACACCAGAAATGCTCCAAGTTACCTTGCACCTCTGGTACGAGACTTTCAACTCTACCTGTGCACTAAGATCAAATGATGTGCCTGCTTTTAAAATCCCTAAACTGAGATCTAATCTGGGCCAGCGTGCCTTTGTATATCAAGCATCTCATCTCTGAAATTTTTTGCCTTAGAACAGAAAAACAGCCTCTTCACAATACCTTTAAAATCACTCAAATATTTATTATAAATCTGACCAGGGTTTATAATTGCACCATTGATCTTCCTGACCAGGGTCGCAAATCCTGTAAATATCGATTATGACCAGGATCATGGAAACTGGAATTGTTTTGACTTTTTTATGCTTTAATTTGTATTCATGTATCTTGTGTTTCTTCCCATAGGATTGATGAAACTGGTCTTTAGTCCGGCCAGCAGACAGACCCCAATCTCCCAACTGAGTATGAGCAAGACCAGCCCTAAGCAAATGTAAAGAGCCACTCGGTACTTAGTTATCTTAACTGGGGTGCTATTCGTGGTGTTGAGATTCAGCCTGTATGTCGTTTTCTGTTGAGTCACATTCTGGTTAAATGTCTTTACTTCCTGTTTTAGATAACGGTGATGTTATTTATAACATGGCCTCCAAAAGCCTACTGATGAAACTGCAGTATATTAGGGAATTACACTGTACTAAGCAGTTTGCTTGTGGAATCGGATTGGTATTATTAACCTTAAACACACTTTGTGGGGTACAAACTGTTCTTCTTTCGAGTGAAAGATGATGATCTGTTGTACAATTAAAAGGTCAAAAAAAACCAAAAAAACTGCTGAATGACTTTACTGAAACTACTGAAACACACTGCTGTGCATTTTTTATAGGAATTGAATGTTTTCTGTAACTTTTTTCATTAGAGAATTACACCAAGCAGTTGACTTGTGGAATCAGGGTTCAGTATTCTTAACATATGTCTTAGAAGTGTCTTTGAAGGGCAGCAGTGTGGAGTAGTGGTTAGGGCTCTAGACTCTTGATCAGAGGGTCGTGGGTTCAATCCCCACTGGGGACACTGCTGCTGTACCCTTGAACAAGGTTCTTTATTTAGATTGCTCCAGTTAAAAACCCAACTGTATAAATGGGTAATTGTATGTAAAAATAATGTGATATCTTGTAACAATTGTAAGTCACCCTGGATAAGGGCGTCTGCTAAGAAATAGATATTAATTAATTAATAATGCTCTTTCCTATCAGCTGCTTTCTTGCACTAATACTGCATATTTATTTTATAATTAACTGTCAAGCTGGGTGATTGCAGTGGGTATAATATACATTGAGGCTGAAATTTGAAATGCAATGTGATGCAGCCTAAAGCGATGCTAGCCATAAGATTTTCTTACTTGTTAAAAAGTGATCAAGTTGTTTAATTTCCAGTCTTGTAAAATTGTAATTTACAATGACGTACATTTAAAATTTGAATGTAAAAATGTTATATCGATTTAAAAATTGTATCCTTTCGGAGAAATTGGGAGGAAATAAAACTCGGAGGAAATGTTTTCGAGAATATTCCTTTGTACCTCCTGCCTTGCTACTTGTTAAAATTACAACATTCAGTGCTAACCAAGGCTTTAAGATCCATTTTCTACCTCAAGACACGGACGCAGGTGGAAAGCTGCTGCTGTTTCCTGGTACGAAACCATTTCCTTGTCGCGCTCCAGTATAGAATAATAACCTGTGGCGACAGGAAGTAGCAAAACTAAACAGCTTAACGCATTAATAAGATGGGATGTGAGGCCAGAAGGGGTGTAACAATTCATTGTGTATCTGTTGTTTGTATTGTGACTCAAAACCCCAAAGCACATCACAGAGCTGTCTGTTTCACCAAGTGGCTCTGATAGCTGCTACAAATACATCCTCTCCCTGTTGCATTAAATGTTTGACTTTTAACTAAACTGGCTCACTATTGGGCCTAAATGGCCATTTGATCTCAGCATGCATTATCCAAGTATCCCATCAGGACCATCTCAAGCACTGCGATGCGTATCCTAACACTAGCGTATCATTACACTCCTAGGCCAGTGAATGTAACTCTTGCCATCTCTGACCAATTTATAAGCTGTATTTTGTTTGTAATGGTTGTCTGTATGTATGTGTTCATAAATCATTTTCTCTTAGATTTTTGTTTTTTGTTTGTCCAGTTGCTTATCGAACAAAACCAACACTTCTGCACATAACACTGCACATGCTTTTTCTTTAACTGCATGATCCAAGCTGAAAAAGGGGTGTAAAATAGGTCTTTTGGCGCAGGGTTCCACATTTTAATTCGTAGCAAAATAGACACACAACTTCAAATGAAAAGTTCTGTCCTTTTAAAGCTGGGTCTGCAGTTGCAATGCAGAGCCAAGCAGACAGCGGTCACGGTGGGATTCGAAAACCGTGCGCGGAGGTTCAGCGGACATGGAGACCAGACACTGCCTTCTATTAACCTGGCCACGTGGGTCTTCAGATCCCTTCCAACTAAAGCAAAATGCAGGGCTTTAACGCTCATCCCGGACCTAATACACAATACATACTACATCACAGCCTTTTTTTTTTTTTATCTCTCTATAGTTATACAATACGTTTCTGCTTGAAAGAGCCAATTCCCAGTGTTTCAGTATAACACACCTTTGTCAAGGGAAAGCAGGGAGGTGCTATGATAGGGTGGCCGAGTGGTGACGTCGTTGCTGACGTCCCCAGACCAGATCCTGACCGACAACACACACAGGTACTCGGTTGAAAAGCTCTCTTGTGTGTCGTTTTTATTAAACACAAATAAATAAAATATTTTAACACAAAACCACGCTCACAGAGCGAAAATATAGGTTTTAAACAAAAAAAGTCTCGCTACACATAAACCAAAACAGGCTGGGTAATTGCATTCACTGATCCTCTAACCCTAGTTTTACTTGCGGTTTCGTTTTGATTTCTTTCTCTCACTCTCACTCTCACTCTCACTCTCACTCTCGCACACGTTCCTTCTCCAAACACCCACCCTGAACAATAAACGACGCAGGTTTATACACTGGTGACCATCTCCAGACTATTATTTATTTCTTAGCAGACGCCCTTATCCAGGGCGATTTACAGTCGTAAACAAAAATACATTTCAAGAATCATAGTACAAGTAATAATACAATTAAGAGCAAGATAAAATACAATGACTTCGGTTCTAGCAAGTACAAGTATATGACAAAATACGATTCAATAACGGAGCAGGTAACAGTGTCTGTGATAGTTACATCAGGATATAATTAAATACAAAATACTACAGATTAAATAACACTTGTGACAGATTACAGTACTCTAAAGTACAGGATTAAATGCAGTAAAATAGGGGCAGATAAGAGCAAGTAAAGCGCATTAAGGAAGAGTGATACATTATGAATTAATGAATTCCTCTGGAGATGGTCACCTTCTGCACAGGGTTTTTAATATTTGCATGGTCGACACCAACTCAGTTTATAATTAATCCTCTGCATTTTCGACACATTTTCACGAGATGTCTGGCAGGGATGAACAGCTAACAACCGCCCCTGCCAGACCACAGCAAAACCAACAGTAACAACAAAGTGCCGTGTTTTTAACTAAACTCGAACTACATTTAAGTCATACAATATAATAAACCATTACTTTAAAAGACACACACAAAGCAATCCATTTGAAATCATAATACATTCACCCGTTCCAACATCAAAACAATCCATATATTTACAAGCAGGACTTCTATTTGACCCTAGGATACATGACCCGGCTAAACTGGGCTAATCATATATATAAATTCAGAATTTTGAAAAGTAATTAGTGAAAAACTGTAATGGTTATTAAAAGTATTCTCTGATGCCTAGTTAGAGATTCTGTTGAATTAATATAATATAATGAAATATAAGCATTTAACATGTATCAGATTATTCGTGTTTCCAACATGTCAAGATTTTTTAAAACACGCCCCACAAAATAAACTCAATTCACAAACCCGTGCCTCTTGCACAAACCTTTAAGATCCACAGCACTAGACCCTCCACTGAAGGTATTTTTGGCTTTTTGCCCTTCAGCTTTGACAGGTTGAAGCCATTCCAAATGGAGGTAATCCTAGGTTTCTTGGACTTCGCTGAACTGGCTGGTAACTCCCCAGCACCTGATGAGCGTAACCCTGGTACTGCTTTTCATAGACTTGTCACTTGCGCTCTCTGTATCTGGCACAATCACACGCACATGCACACGCCGACAGACACAACACACACACACACACACACACACACACACACTCACACTGTCACACACTCACACACACACACACACAGTCTCACACACACAGACACACACACACAGACACGCACATGCGCACGCAGACAGACACACACACTCTCTCACACACACACTCTCACCTCTCACACACACACACTCTCACCTCTCACACACACACTCTCACACACACACACACACACTCACACACTCTCACACACACACAGACACACACACTGCGCTCCTCAGTACAGCTCATTTTATCTTGTCTGTTTCTATTACTATTGTTTTTGGCTTCAGCACCGAATTCAGCACAATTGCTCTGTTTTATGAAGGCACATAAGTATCATGCAAGTATCATTGCAATGTTTTCTTCCATGCTGCACAGATCTTTCAGTCGATCACCCTCCTATAACCAGGAGTCTCCCCTGGTACGACCGCGTTGTCTGCAGGGTGAGTCACACAGTCAGGGGAGCGCAGGGGTCCCCGAGGGTCTCCCCTGGTAAAGGCACGACCGCGTTGTCTGCAGGTTGAGTCACACAGTCAGGGGAGCGCAGGGGTCCCCGAGGGTCTCCCCTGGTAAAGGCACGACCGCGTTGTCTGCAGGGTGAGTCACACAGTCAGGGGAGCGCAGGGGTCCCCGAGGGTCTCCCCTGGTAAAGGCACGACCGCGTTGTCTGCAGGGTGAGTCACACAGTCAGAGGATCGCAGGGGTCCCCGAGGGTCTCCCCTGGTAAAGGCACGACCGCGTTGTCTGCAGGGTGAGTCACACAGTCAGAGGATCGCAGGGCAGTAAAACAGTAGCTGGAAGGATTCAATTGTAAAGAAACAAATTTACCTTTTTTTTTTTTTACTTACTGACTACAACAGTTATCCAGGGAGGACTGCATTCTTATTTTTTGTAATGTTTTGCATTGAATCTGAATGTTGCAAAGAAAAAGCTACTTATTTGTATTTAATATACTGTATATTCAGGCAACCTGTAAAGAAAATATAACTGTTTCTCCTATAATCATTTTTTAAACAGATTTGATAGCAGATGTGCACTGTGTTTAGCAGGAGTCTGCTGTGCTCTATACATTCTGGCAGGGTCAGCGCCAAGGAGATGCCTTGAGGGACCGTGCCCCCCCAAGTTCAGATCCCAGATGCAGAACAAAATCTGACAAATTATTACTTCAAGTTAAACACATAAATCTATGAACTATAATATGTGTTATTTCTGAAAAATCTCTAAGGTTGTATATCTTTACAAATTAGTACCTGCAACCCCCCCCTTTTCTCACAGTATGTGATGTTTTCTAATCTGTGCATTTCGAGGGCGGACTCTCCAGATGCAAGATTGTCCAGTCAGTTGAAAGTAAGCATTATGTGTACATTTGTTACTTGACAGTAGTTTGGTTTGTGTCAATATTTGTTTATTGAGAGTTCTGTCCTCGGATTCTTCCTCTTACACAGCGGGAAGGTTGTCGTCTGTTGAAGATGTTTTTTTTGTTTACTCTTGTGGGAGAAAACACAGAACACAGCAGAGTCCACCCTTAACAGATCTTACAATGGCAATGCAGTAATGGCTCTGTATTACACCAAGGGGCAATGGTAGCTCAAGTATAGGGCAGGTACAATGGGGTGAAGCTGGTAGAATGGGACCACAGTATGCCACCTGTACACTAGATTACTTTCAATGTCAGTGCAGACAGACAGAGGCACTACTGTTTTTTTGTAATGAAGCAGATTTGCTCTGTTGTGAATGGATGACATAAAAATAAACAGTATATCAGGCAATACCGCCCTCTTGTGGTAGAAGATGGTAATGCACAGAGCAACACGTGTGAAAAACACAGGCTCATGACTCATGAACTCTGAAACAAACGGGTAAGCTACACTATTATTTGCCATTGCACATTTTTGTACATTTTATTAAATAGATCCTGGTAAGTTAGACTCACTGTTCCTAAGAGAAGAACACTCTGGCTCATCAGAAGAAACACTGCTTTGAAATGGTGAAGGAGTCAAAGCGGCTGTCTGGCTGGATGGGGGCCCAAGCAGTTCTTTCTGCTGGGATATCCTCATTAAATTCAAAGTGTAGGAAGTGTATCGAGTTGAGGAGGTGTTATATTGAACAGCAAGGAAGGAATCTCGCCTCACCTCATGTCCTTACTCGCATAGATAACTTTTTTAGTGTCCCTTGTATTTGTAATGTAGAAATGCAAACTACTAGAATGTAATAATATGCAGCTTAAATAGCAAAAATGTCAAACCTTCAAATAGTCATAAATACCTTCAGTGGACGGTCTAAAGGTTAAAGGTTTTGTGTAAGAGGTACTGGTTTGTGTATTGAGTTTATTTTGTAAGACGTGTTTTAAAAAAATCTTGACATTTCAGAAACGCAAATAATCTGATATGTGTTAAATGCTTATATTTCAACTGTAGAAAAAGTAGGAGAGACAGGTACATCATTGTATAAAGAATACAGAATCACCTGTCAAACTAGAGCGCCAGCCGCTGCACCCACACAGCTGACTTCTGTCAAAACGCATTGCCTGACAGCGTGGGAGTATATGGGGTTCAGAATTATCCCAGGTTTAAAAGGCATGTCATATGTAGACAGGCTAAAATAACTGAATCTATTTTGTCTTGAACAAAGAAGACTACGCGGTGATCTGATTCAAGCATTCAAAATCCTAAAAGGGATAGACAATGTCGACCCAGGGGACCTTTTTCGACCTGAAAAAAAAACAAGGACCAGGGGTCATAAATGGAGATTAGATAAAGGGGCATTCAGAACAGAAAATAGGAGGCACTTTTTTACACAGAGAATTGTGAGGGTCTGGAACCAACTCCCCAGTAATGTTGTTGAAGCTGACACTCTGGGATCCTTCAAGAAGCTGCTTGATGAGATTCTGGGATCAATAAGCTACAAACAACCAAACGAGCAAGATGGGCTGAATGGCCTCCTCTCGTTTGTAAACTTTCTTATGTTCTTACGTAAGTTACCTTTAATTAGGTACTTGTGAGTGTAGTGCTCATGAAAGATGAAGGGAGATGGTAAAGTGCTGCCACAGCCACAGCTTCACATCTGACTTTGCTTTTAAAATATATTTATTTATATTTATATATTTTTGTTTGTTTGTTTATTTATTTATTTATTTAGTTAAACAAATATAATAAGTACACTGAAAAGTTAACATCTTCTGTAAATCTCAAACCCATAGCATAGTAACCATTAGTTATACTCCAGTAAAAGAAAAAAAAAAAAAACTGTAAGTCTGATAAGGAACTCTCCAAATGTCTAGAAATTCTTAATTTGACACAGATTACTGCAACACAGCTTCCTTGTCTATCGGTTTATCCAATCGCTTTCTATGGGGCAATATCAGGGTATAATGAAGTGTAAAAGATGAAGCCTCAGCTGAGCCGTTTATTCATTTCTGTGTCAATGGAGTCACACCTGGAACAATACAGAAATGGAACAGAGAGACTGTGGTTAGTAAAGCACATGGGAGAGAAAAGCACAAGAGAACTTTTTTTTGTTTGGTGGTGGTGCTCCCTTTGTTTTACATTCTCAAACTAGAAAGAAACAACTCAAAATGCTAATTAAACTGCGGCTATCTTCACCTGTTACAATTACACTGTTTCATACTTGCAGAAGATGGGGGCTAGTTTTGCTCTGCTGCAAACAGAAAATTGTACCCAATAATTCATAAGCTTTGATGGGATTAAAACAGATGAGATCAGTCAGAATTTGACTAGGTAGAGGACACAAAAGTGTACTTTTGGCACTGGCGTCCATTGTTCATGTGAGAAACACAAAATCACATGTAGCTCAGAAGAGTTAGGCAACCGTCAACTTAAAACATGGCAAACCGTAGTCTACAGTACCTCTCTCAGCTGGTTCTGAGAGAATACTGTAAGCACAGAACTTTAAAAATCCCTACATTCAATTTAACAAAAAAGCACAGATTATGAAGTGTTTAATACATCTTTCTGTGGTTCAAATTTGAAACCAAACAAAGCATCTCTACCAGCTTATCTAGGACTGTGAATGTCGAACTTCAGGTCAAACCCTCGTGCTTCCTCAGCTGACCCTGCTAGGGAGGGCATGGAGACAGCGGCTGTGTCTTTCTGAACATCTTCATCGGGAAGCGACGTAGTGGATTGGGAGCACTGGATTCCTAAACATGAAGAATGTTCTTGTTGTTAGTGGTGTGACCAGCAGCTGATCGACCGGCACGGCTTTGGATCACAGTCACATCTGGGATTTACTTCACCCACACGAATACTTTTCAAACTATTTAATTTATTATATGATGTCCTGGAGCAACTTTGAAGAATGGACTGAATACCGGTACCCTCCTCCCTTCCCACCCTTTATTCTGCCTTTGAACCCCCCCCCCCCCCTCCTCCCCCTGTGTGTTCCTACATTCATATTATTATTGTTGTTGTTGTAATTAAAATTCTTACCACAAAGAAATACACAAGAAATTATATTACATTCGACTTTGAAATAGTATTGATAATGGAAGAAAACATGTTTTAATTAAATTATAAGGCTACAGTTGGTAAACTCGGTATGGAGATACATATCTTTCATTTTATTTGTGCTTTTGTGGTACTTTTCTTGGAGAAACAGTTATCTGGTGGCTCAGGGGGTTGACTGTATGTGATGCATAAGGAGGGCCTGGGCTCGGACATGCATTGCCGGTAGAGAGGCACAGCTCTAAAGAGTTGAGAGTTGAGAGTTTTTTCAAACCAAGGGAGTTTTCAATGCTGGAATTCTCCTGTGGCTTGTTTGTATTTGTTGTTGTTTTAATGCTTTGTGTTGCACCTTTTGTGATATTCAGAATGGAAACTGTTTCACAAGTCGCTTTTTAGAATGTGTCTGTGGAGGAGTCCCATGTCCCAATTCAACCATTATAATGACGGATGTTAATATTGTGTCCTGGAAGGTGCAGAGATTGAATTCTCCCATGAAATGTACAAAATGCCTTGACTTTCTGCATCGCAGACAACTATTACAAGAAACGCATCTTAAATCATGTGATGTCCACCATTTTCAATTTTTTTTTTTAGAATTGCAACCTATTCCTCCAAAAAAAGCAAAACTAAGGGTGTACTGATCCTTACAGATAGGAAACTGCAGTTGGTTTTAATGCAGTAATCAGCCCCGATTTGGATAAGACCAGTTTAGATTCTGCCACAATTCATTCATCCCTTTATAAATAACTTTATAAATTATTTAAATATTGCAGGTGTGTGGCACCTGAGAAACAGCAATGCAAGTGTGTGAGAGGGGGATTGTGGTTGGTTCACTTAAGAAGCAGACAAGATGTTTGTAGTCACCCAACACCCACGTTTTATTTACAGCGCTCAGTTGGCAGGTGCTTCCTTTACAGTGCGGTAGTGAGTGCTCTACCAACGACGGTACTGCACACGGTTTATGTCAACAACACACAAACACAGGTGTGTAAGAAAGCACAAATCGTAAAGTCCAAAACAGAATGGTAAATAAAAGGAGAAAATAAAAACTATTGCCGCGGCTTGTCACCTCCCCTAATACTGGAAGCCCTGAGAAATGCCACTGTTCTCTATCTCACAGTTGGAATGGCTCAGGTTCCCCTAAATTATTTGAGTATCAGAAAGTAACCTGGCTTCTCACTCAGCGGTTTGCTCCTGCCGCACAGTACCGTTGAGCAGTCTCAGGTTTCCGAATCCTTCGTCCATGCAATTGCCATACTTCCTTGATGAGCTCAACATAAAGACACAGAAAAGTAGCATTTTATTTGATCAGAGGTCCCAGCTGGCTCCATGCCCCACCCCACAGGTGGATCTTTCCCTTGCAGACCTGTGCATGCGCCTGAGAGTCACCACAGGTCCTGTCCCTTTTCAAATATTCCTCCCCCGCCCCCCCCCAGAATGGCACCACTGGTACATTAAAAAATTCTACACACCTATGCCTTACCTGAGTGAAAAACTGTGTTCTCCTGCTCGGTGGACTACCCTGAAGGCATAGGGCTGCAGAGCCAAGTACCACCATGTGATATGGGCATGATTGTCTTTCATATGGTGGAACTACACTAAGAGGGCATGATCTGTAACAAGGGTGAAGTGTTGCCCCAGGAGGTACCGGAGTGCCTCACCTGCCCATTTTACTGCCAGACACTCCTTCTCGATGGTACTATAATACTTTTTGCAGGGAAGGAGCTTCCTGCTGATATACAGGACCGGGTGCTCACTTCCCAGCACCTCCTGGGACAACATTGCCCCGAGACCTGTCTCTGACGCATCCGTCTGCAGGGTGAACCTCCTACTAAAATCAGGACTGCATAGCACTGGCTTGCTACACAGTCTTTTCTTTAAGGCGAGAAAGGCCCTCTGACACGGCTCCATCCACTGAACCGTATTTGGGGCAGCCTTCTGGGTGAGTTCTGTCAAGGGAGCAGCGAGAGTGGAAAAGTTCGAAATTAACTTACGGTAGTAACCCGCCAATCCCAAGAAGGAGCGCACCTGGGTTTTAGTCATAGGAATCTAGCAGTCAGCCAATGCTTTCACCTTTGCAATCAGCGGTCTGATCTGGTCACTCTACTCGATACCCCAAATACTCTGACTCACTCTTCCCAATGGCACATTTCTTTGGATTAGCAGTGAGCCCAGCCTCCCGCAAGGATTGCAATACTGCTGCTATCTTACACAGATGACTCGGCCAGTCCTCACTGTGGATAGCCACGTCATCTGTGTAAGCAGCGACATACTGCTGATGGGGTCGCAAAATGTGATCCATCATCCGCTAGAAAGTGGCCATGGCTCCATGCAATCCAAAGGGCATGGTAATAAACTGGTATAACCTGAAGGGAGTCGAAAACGCTGTCCATTCCCGTGACTCCAGGGTCAGGGGTATCTGCCAGTACCCCTTCGTTAAATCCAGTGTCATCATAAAGTGAGCCGAGCCTAGACGCTCCAGCAACTCATATACCTGGGGCATGGGATAGCATTGAATTTCAATGCAAAACCGAGTCGACCGGACTATTCCAGTCATTCTGTGACTCTTCTATTACCCCCAGCTTGAGCATCTCGCCAATCTCTGTTTTTACTACCTGTCTTTTCCTTTCAGGTATACGGTATGGCTTCTGACGAACTCGCGTCCCCAGTTCAACTTCAATGTGATGATAGGCTGCTCGGGTCTGCCGTAGGACTGGAGAGAACACGTCAGGAAAAGCAGCCACCAGATTTTGAGCCCGATGTTTCTGTCTTGGTGTCAGATTATCTGCAACCTGAACCGACCCCATCCTTGTCAAAACAGAAAGATCAAGCCCCAAATCTGTGATGTCATCTGTCTGCGTCACTAACAAAGGCTCCTGTTGCAACCAGGGCTTCAAGAGGTTCACGTGATAAATGTGCTTTTCTCTCCACTGTCCCGGCTGGGGAATCTCATAGTCCACCGCCCCAACCCTGTGTGTAACCTGAAAGGGTCCTTGCCACTTTGCCAGGAGTTTAGACTCAGAGCTGGGAGGCAACAGAAGCACTTTATCCCCAGCTGAAATGTGCGCAACCGGGCCCCCCTATTATATTGTGTCTCCTGTCTGCATTGTGCCTGCAGCAGGTTGTCATGAGCCCATCAAGACGCCTGCACAGATCCAACACATACCGGACTGTTTTGGTCGAATTGTCCTATTGTTCCTCCCTCATCTCTCTGACGAGATTGAGCACGCCCTGGGGTCTTCTCCCATGCAGCAGCTCGAATGGGGAAAACCCCATAGAAGCCTGGGGCACCTCCCTAATCGTAACGAGCAGGGGAGGAATCAGCTTGTCCCAGTTGCAATGAATCTACGCAACATGCCTTTTAAGGTTTTGTTAAACCGCTCTACCAGAAGTCTGAGGGTGATTCGACTGGTGTCCGGATAGTCTTAATTCCTAAAAGCTTGCATGTTTCATGGACCAGCCGTGACATAAAATTGGTTCCTTGGTCGGTGAGCATTTCCCGGGGTATACATACCCGAGCTCGTCGGCAACGGACTTAGCGGAAGCAGAGCGAAGTGGTATGGCCAGAATGACCAACAGGTGCGTGTATCCCGCCTCACTCCTCTCCAAAGGGGGTTGCGGCACGGCCCTGGGGCTGGCAAACTGGCACTCCTGGCACCGTTCACAAAACCGCCACACATAGCCATCAAGCTCCAGCCAATTGAACCGTGCCTCAAGCCTCACTTTGGTTTTATCCCTGCCCAAATGACCAGACAGGGGAACGGAGTGAGCCAAATGTAACAAGTCATCCCTGAAGGGCCTAGGAATGAGCAACTGTCAACGCACTTCCCCGGTCTGATGTAATTTATCAACACAATACAGCATATCACGATCAATTTCAAAGTGAGACCATTAACTACGGCTGCTTGATCACGTCATGTCCTTGCTTGAGTCGAAAGTCACGGGAGCAAGCTAAAAAATCAGCTCCCATGGCTTCCAGCTTGGGGTCGGGTCATTCCCAAGCGGAGGCAAAAGGACCAGGCCTCTGTCCTGGCTCCTCTGCCTCTCCCCTAGAACTTTCACCAACCGCCCCCAGCTGAATAAAACCGGACTCCCTCCATTGCCAGTCCTCATTCTTAGTGGCCCAATGCTTCTGTTTTGTTTTTCTGGGCTTAAATCTGTGGCAAAACCAAGTCGCAGAAGGGAAAGATTTCTCCAGTTACTTTTTCCATCTTAGCCAATGGAGGGGCCGGGGCTGTCGCAGCAGCCAACCCATTTTTTAACTGCTCGCAGTCCCGCCCCAGAATGACAGGCACTGACAATCGTGTACACAATCCTACCTGTATACCCGTCACTTCCTTGTCAATTTTTACGTTTCCCTTTAGGATAGGTATGCATATCCAAATAAATACATTTTATATTAACCCGTCCCATTAACCGTCTATGCCCCAGAGAGATCAACCCTTCTTGTATTAGGGACTGACCACACCCTGAATCCAAGACACAGGAAGGACAAAACCCATTTGCTGAAGTGGCTGTGATAATTGGACGTTCTTACCTGGATGGGTGAAGTCCCATCCCCATTATTTTTTTTGTTGTTGTTGAAGAAACTAGTTGAATTGTTTAACAAACAGTTTCTTGAAATTTCTCAACTGGTAAGATAGCGAGGCTGGGAGGGAGAGAGGCTTTGTGTAGTGTTGAGTTTTTTTCCCCACTAGACACAAATCTTATTCTCAAATTGATTACATTTTAGTTTCTCCAGGGCTCATTAATTCTGTGATGAAAACCGACATCCTTCCGAATGTAGCTGGTGGGACAAAACATACACGCACTTGAAGGTAATGGAACACTAATTATTGTTAATCAATTAATTATCTCAGACCAAATAAAAGCCACTCACTTCAGCTGTGTTGGACAGGCTTTCCTTTCGGGTCTGTGTTTTTTTTTTTTTTGTAGGTAGTCGTGACTGGTAGTCATCCATTTGTCATACTTCCTGTGTTCTTAAGGAGGCTGTGTGGTCCAGTGGTTAAAAGAAGTGGGCTTGTAACCAGGAGGTCCCAGGTTCAAATCCTACCTCAGCCACTGACTCATTGTGTGACCCTGAGCATGTCACTTAACCTCCTTGTGCTCCGTCTTTCGGGTGAGACGTAGTTGTAAGTGACTCTGCAGCTGATGCATAGTTCACACACCCTAGTCTCTGTAAGTCGCCTTGGGTAAAGGCGTCTGCTAAATAAACAAATAATAATAATAATAATGTGTGTTTTCCACCCACTGCTAGGATCGGGTAAGCCTGACGATGCTTTTAGATTCCCTTCCCGGTGTGAAACTCTTGTTTTAGGTAGTCTTTTAGCATTGTGTTTTTCTTCATGATTATTAGCAGGACAGACGTGGAGTGTTGTGGCCACTTACAGCCGCGTCTCGCCTGGAGGTAATGTTTTTAAATTGTATTTCATTTGTTTCGTTGTTGGTTAGTGTGGTTGATACTAATTTTCTCTGTATTGTTTTTTTTTTTTTTTGGTTTTTAGTGTCAACCACCAATCCCTTTCAATTCGAATACGACCACCAATGAACATTATGTATGGGTGTGACAGGGTGACTGGTGGTCTGACGTCAGGCAGAAGCAGGAAGGGAAAAAATACTGACACCAGGGATGTACTTCAGGTAAAGGCTGGCTGCCGTTTTTATTAATAACAAAATAAACTGTGCTCACAGAGCAAAATAAAAGGTTTAAACATAAAACAAAATCTCGCACCAAATACTAAATAAAACACAGGTCAGGCTGGGCAGGTTGCCTTCACTGTTCCTATGTCTAAGTTTAGTTTCTTTTTCCGCTCTCGTTCCTCCGCTCCTAAAACACCCCACCCCGAGTGCCGAGAGCTGCAGGCTTTTATAACAGGTGACCATCTCCCGATTAGCAACAAATTAAATCACTTAACTAATTCAGGAGATGGCCACCTTCTGCACAAGTTTTTTAATTACAATGGGGAGGCAGTAGCCCACGAATACAGTTTACATCTTTTCAATGAGCCAGATTGTCAGGTGGACTGTCTGTTCCTAATTTGAAATTCTATTACCGGGCATTCCAACTTAAAGCATTGAGAACATGGCTGGATCATGACTCGGGTTGCTTGGCGACATGTGATGGAGGCCTTCGTATGTTCCAGGAACTCAGATAAACCTGCTCCCTTCCCGACTTCTCTTACTTTATGTACCTCAGGCTCAGATCAGCTATGCAAGCCTGTGGTGTGCCATGGGACACAGCTCTGCCACCCTCTCTTTTGGCAGGTGTGATCGATCCTACTAGCCCTTCCCAGGGGATGGTATCTACTATTTATGACCATTTGCTAATTGAATCTTATAAACCCCTAACTGTTACTAAAACCTGGAAGCGGGAATTGGGAGTCGAGGTAATATTCCTAATTGGGTGACTGTTTGGCAAAATACATTTGTGACATCTAAAAGTCCTGCCCATCAACTAATGCATTTTAAGCTCATTCACAGAGCTTATGCAACCCCGCACAGAGGCTTCCAAATGAAAACCATTCCCAACCCTGCATGTAACAGCTGTAAACTTGGCATGCACATGTTCTGGGACTGTCCCGTCATTGCCACTGTTTAGAACTACGTAGCTCCAGTGTTATCTAAACTGGCTAGTTCACAGTTAGTCGCTGAACATTGTTCGATCTTTCTTTGACTCTGTGTAGAACTCTGCTTGTAAAAAGCCAAGGTCACAGCTTTGGATTACACCTGATGCAGCACTAGCCCGCTCCTGGCTATGTATGTTTAGGGATATTATTCTTTTTTATTATTTATTTATTTATGTGTGTGCAAGCTCTGGTTTCTCTGTGTATAGTTCTGTATATCTGTATGACTCCGAATGTGGCATGTGTGTGCTCAAATAAAAACAACTGATCACAAAAAAAGTGAACGAAATGTGATCTTTACCTGAGTCATTATTGGTGGAGTTGGATGATGTATCACTTTGTTCCATTGCTGAAACAATAATAAATAAATAAATAAATAAATCCAGAATGAAAAACTGAGCCTTTAAAGCCCTTCTCACTTGGGTTTATATTTTAATGTTTGCTATAGTTAAGTATCTATCAGGCGTGGCATTAGAAAAGAATGATCTCCTACAAACCAGGTGGAGACAGCTCTGCTGAAACACATATTAAAACTCTGAACCACTCCGAATAATTAGAAAAGATATAAAGGAGGTACAGGCAATTTCTACAAATCTGTTTTCATGTAGCACAAGTTAAATTGCTCACAAGACCGCTATTTAAAGAACTGCATTCTTAACCACAAAAATAATGTAATTATTAAATTCAATTCTGTTTGTTTTTCTCCAGTCTTGATCTTGAATAAATCAGAAGTGTTTTTTTTCTTCTACTTACGGCTGTATAATTAAAACACATCTGAAATACTCACTCTGCGCTGGGGTGTAGTCAGGGCTCCTGACACCTAGGAGAGAATGACAAAACTCAGGGTTACTGTGTTTACAAGAGAATCTATCAGCAGCTTCATAGCATTGAGAAATGTATTGTCATTATTCCACACACTGCAAAAAATTCATCCAATTGGCTTGACCTCCAAGATTTTGTTAAACCGGGAAAGGTCATGATTACAATCATGTTATTAGTACACACATGTCAGGGCTGGACACATTTACTTTCCTTGCACCCAGCCCTGCTTTTCAGAAATGTAGCAGCTTGTTGAGATTTGTTACTAAAAGCACTCCCTAAAATCACCCAGAAATTCTGACCCATTTATGGCATCCTAATGCATTAAACCACTGCAGATATTTTTTTCTGAAGATTCTACCAGTTACTCTCCTTCATGTGCATTTTTTATTTTTCATGCATTAAAAGAACAAAAATCACAGCCCAAATAAAGTCATGACTGGGGCTCTCCATTTCTCCTTTGGTGACCAGGGTGACCCGTCCAGCTTTGAATGGGACTTCCCTGAAAATTGTGGGTCAGTGTCCGTGTCCAGGGCATCCCAAAATATCCCAGTTTCCTTTGAGTTATATCTACTGCAATGAGACAAAGACTGAAAGAATGAAAGATTAATGTCCTTATCAGCACCTGTAAGAGTCCTGTTGAGCTTATAAGCACATATTATTTACATGTTGTTTTCCGAGAGCATAGAATGTGTGTTAAACTCAGGTCGGGTGACGTTTCCAGTGCTCTCCAAAACTGGAGTACCATCAGTGGTTAAACAAAGAAAAGGATTTGCCAATGGCATAACAAAACTATGACCACTGAATGTAAATACAAAGAAAGTCCATATTTCTTTAGTAATTGCTTTATTTTTTAGTTATGTATTTTGGAATCTTCTGATGAAAATGTGTTTTTCCATTCCGAATAAACTCCATTCCAATCCCCTTTACTTTAAAAAATGTCAGCACATATCTTGTTAAAACAAATAGTTCTTGTTATTATGAAATCATTCTCTTTTTAATGAGATGTGCCTAAATGTTTTTTGCTCTACATGGCTGCAATACGCTTCTGTATACATTACTCTAATTTAAAGAAAATAACAAAAAACGCACATCAGGAATGTTTTCTTTTCAGAGTTTTGTTAGCGGTGGCTCAGAAGGTTGAATCCCTCTAACAAACCAAACATCACCACCCTACACCTAACTAGACAAGGCTTAGTAATCACTATTGAATAATTAGAATCAGCAGAGACCAATTTTCATGAATTGCCCCCAAAGTAAGTTTGAACCCTTAACTTAACTTAATTTAAAAAAAAATATTAAAAACAAAATAATTTTTAATAGATACTGACGTGATTAAGAACAAGAGGAGATATTTATGAATGTTGAATTGAACATTGCCATTGAAGATAAGGCATTTTTTTCCAGATATTCCTTCTAAACAGCAGGTGGCGCTGCAGCAAGTGATGATAATTTGCTGTAGTTGTCGTTGTCTGGGGAAGTGCATGATACAGTGCGGCTTCACTGTTTGATAGGATGTAAATAAAAACTCGGGACACCTTCAGAGATTTTACTTAAGCACTTTTTCAAACAATACCTGCCAGGGAAGAGCCAGGGATGGAGTAATGAAACCTCGGGTTTATTCTTGAATTGATTTCTTATTGTTACTGTGATTCTTGGTTTGTTAATTACATTTTACAGTAAAATATTCCAAGCTATCTTCATCATGACGCAGCGCAAATGAGTCTGCCTTTAATTTAAAAATGCAGACCCTTTGTTTGCCACACTTGGTAATCAGCTGCACATCAAACGAAACACTCCTCCTCACAATGGGTGCGCTCACGGAGATCATTCTTAGAAGATCATTGGCTAAATTGGTCAGGTTCTGCACATAAGCTGTGCAGAATGATCTCTGTGAATGCACCCAAGACCTCCGGCAGTCACGTGACAGTGGAGGAGTTTTTTTGTTTTGTTTTTTTAAATCGACCTTTTTGAGATCTGAGGTAGTGCAGGAGGTGTCCATGCTAGACTTGCGATACCGTTTCACAGTGGCAACAACCTTAAAGGCGTTTGCATTTTGAAATACCCGGTCGCTTTTCAAACTGATTTGCAGTTTATAGCTGGACTGTTTAAAACGGTTTGGAGGGTGACTGAATTAAAAACTGGCTACAGACACTGGCATAAAACTCCAGGAGCAAATTACTTAGACCAGGCAGAAGAATGACGTTCAAATGCTTAAAACCAGTCCAATAGGACACCCAATGTCCAGGCAGTGAGTATTTTGTTTCCTTTTCTTTTTCTAGGTCCAGAAGCGGCGCTTCAGTAAGTTCGTTTTTCTTTTTTTTTCCCAACTTGAATTAATGCCTTTGCCAATTCAGACTCCTCCAAAATCTCATTTATGGTTTGGTTTCCCAAAAGGTCAAAATGTACATAAATCTGGTTAGTCACGCTTATTAAAATAAATTTCAATATGCTTGCCGTTTTTTTTGTTTTTTTTTCAAAAATTCTAGCGGCGTATGGATATCTACTAGTCCCTTTTTGAAAAGAAGTGCCAACCCATGGTGATGACTGTAGAAGACAGCTCTTCAGATTCCTACATTGAGGAATTAGCAGCCCAGTGCAAACACTAATCCAGCTACCTTTTACACTTTTACCAGGGACCTTAAAAGACTATGATAAAATAGAAATGGGAGTTTTTTCACAAATATTTCTATTTCATTTCTCCATCACGACCTGTCAACTATTCTGTATACAGTACATAATTCATGAAGGAATTAGAAATGTAGCATTAATAAAGCAGCTCTTAACCCCGCCTCCCTCTCTCACCTGATGCTCTTTTCCTCCAGATGAGAGCTCCTATGATCATTGCGATCAGACCCAGAGCAGCCAGCACACCACCAGCAACAAGCCACATGTTCAGACCAGCCTCTGGAACTGCAAACACATAGGAGACTATTTAGCAAAAGGAATAGTGATTAGGCTCTATTTAAAGTGGTGTGACAGTTTACCACAGTAATTCTGCTTGCAGTTTAGCACCTTTTTCCATGCTTATATTATTACAGTAAACCCTAATCCAGCCCCTCTACATACCGACATTCTGTGTAATTCTGCGTTATTTTTTGGGGCAGCAGTGTGGAGTAGTGGTTAGGACTCTGGACTCTTGACCGGAGGGTCGTGGGTTCAATCCCAGGTGGGGGACACTGCTGCTGTACCCTTGAGCAAGGTACTTTACCTAGATTGCTCCAGTAAAAACCCAACTGTATAAATGGGTAATTGTATGTAAAAATAATGTGTAAAAAATAATGTAATTGTAATAATGTGATATCTTGTAACAATTGTAAGTCGCCCTGGATAAGGGCGTCTGCTAAGAAATTAATAATAATTATTATTTTTGGGTCACGACCAAATGAATGGCGTCATACCCTCTACAACTCATCTACTCTGGAATCCAGCATGATTTTTAAGTCTCTTCTGCCTAAAATCAATGCAAATCTGACTGTGCAATCCGTCACCAGGTCATGTTACTTTTCATTTCTAAATGTAACCAAGTATGGGGTAAAGTTGTAGAGGGAAGGTACATAGGTCCCCAAATGTTGTACGGTTTTCACCCTGGAAGGTAAAGGAGGGGTTAAATTAATGTAAAAGAGAAACGTAGTTCTGTGAGCTGTGCAAAATGGCTGCTGTGTTATTCCTTACCTCGAAGACATCGCTTAGACCCCACAAATAGTGTACAAAGTGTCAACACCAAGTTTAAAAAACAAAACAAAAGCAAGACGTTGCCTCTTTGATCACATGTCCTGCTGCCACCACTCTGAATTGTGCAGTTGCTGAACAGAAAATGAAATGTCTAAACATCCACACAATGAGCTGTCTAGCACTTGAAAGAAAATGTGCTCTCGCCAAAATCTGTGCTTATGAAAAATGCTGAGCGTTTACCAAAACCAAACAAAAAGAGCTAAGTGAAAATTAAGAATCCTCGGCAAACCATTTGAGATACTCTGAAAAGAAAAGATGCCACTTAAAAGCAACACAGAGAAAACCTGAATGCCACCAGAAGGCGCCTTAATGCAGTACGAACGAGTGAATGTCTTTCTGTTTAACCAACTGTTTTTAAAGCAGACCCCTTTGTGAAGTGCTATCAGGAGGGAACTTCAGATGGGAAATCACTGTTACAATAAAAAGCTTCTGAACTGAAGAGAATGGCTGTCGTGTTTTTCATTTCTCAGTTTTCCTGGACTAAACAAGTATTCTCATGTTATACTTCTGGTACAGCCTCCCTCCCCTGCTCACAGTCTATTTCAGTAGCAGGATCTCCCTCTCTTACCCCATTTCACATCCATCTTCTCATCCAGACTGGCGTGGTCCACCTGGCAGGAGTAGCTGTGTTTCTTCTGGTCCTCAGGACTCACTGTCAGGGTCTTTCTCAGCTGGTAGGTTATGTCCCCGTTGGGTAGCACCTCCCCGCTCCACACCCCCTCCTCCAGCACATGATCTCCATCTCTGATCCAGTTCACCTCAACCTCTCGGGGGTAGAACCCCGTCACATGGCAAATGACGTCCATTCCTGCAGATTTACGTGCTTTCCTCTGTATCAGCATCACTTCAGGGCGGACTGGTGAAAGAGCATACCAGTGCTGTTAAAGTCAGACCCCCAGTATTGTTTTATGCAGCATTCAGTCACACTATAGAAACACACTACACTCTGATTGGCAGAGAGGGTGGATGTAAATGGTGAAGTAATGTGAGGCTAAAATTAGACACTTCTTTTTGATTTTCGGTCTACTGTTTTGCCATTAACGTTGACTCAGAAATGTCTTCATCTAGACAATGTGGGGAAGCTATAAATAAGGCCAACAAGATGCTCGGATATATTGTGAGAAGTGTTGAATTTAAATCAAGGGAAGTAATGTTAAAACTTTACAATGCATTAGTAAGACCTCACCTAGAATATTGTGTTCAATTCTGGTCACCTCGTTACAAAAAGGATATTGCTGCTCTAGAAAGAGTGCAAAGAAGAGCAACCAGAATTATCCCGGGTTTAAAAGGCATATCGTATGCAGACAGGCTAAAAGAATTGAATCTATTCAGTCTTGAACAAAGAAGACTACGCAGTGATCTGATTCAAGCATTCAAAATCCTAAAAGGTATAGACAATGTCGACCCAGTTAACTTTTTTGACCTGAAAAAGGAAACAAGGACCAGGGGTCACAAATGGAGATTAGATAAAGGGGCATTCAGAACAGAAAATAGGAGGCACTTTTTTACACAGAGAATTGTGAGGGTCTGGAACCAACTCCCCAGTAATATTGTTGAAGCTGACACCCTGGGATCCTTCAAGAAGCTGCTTGATGAGATTCTGGGATCAATAAGCTACTAACAACCAAACGAGCAAGATGGGCTGAATGGCCTCCTCTCGTTTGTAAACTTTCTTATGTTCTTATGTTCTAACATGGTGTCAATGATACTGACAGTGGGACAGTTCCCTTTCAAGTACAAAATATTATCCGGAACCAAATTGGATATACCTGTGTAGCTCGATTACCTGAGCATGTATGTCAAAGCTGCTATTCAGAGCCCCCTCTGCATTAGGCAGGGGACAAAGTGCCATGAGCAGAAGGGATCAGTGCCATTTTTCTGTTCAGCCTTGCCTGAGAAGGAGCTGTGCTCAGATTGTCATGGCCATTTGTGAGGAGTAGAAACATGTATTTTCTTTCCCTGTGAAAGGGGGTGTGGATTGTTCACTGAATTGATGGGATCAGACACCAGGAATACTGCTGACATGCCGCCCAGGCGTATTGATTTATTAAGCAGCAACAGATGATAGTGGGTGCAGTTCAATATTTAACCACTGGTCTACCAGCAATGATATGAGCCAGTGTCATTTAAACAATGTGTACAAAAAGAAATAAAATCCAGGAAAAATCTTGTAAAACAAAACCACTGTATAAAACACAGCTAAAAATAAAAGACGCTGTAATAGCCAGCTACTTGTCACCTCTGCTATCCTAGGAGGTCCGAGAATATATGCACAGTATTGTACCCTCGCTATACTATAGCTACATTATTCAGATGTGCCTACAACCATCTGTACTGTATTTGCTCTAGCTACGTATTGTTTTATTTATCCTAACATTCTAATTAAATATAGTTCGATATTGAACACTTGATTCGGTATGTTTGATGTTTATAAATAAGGGTTAAATCAACGGTTGGGGAGGGGGGCCCACGATAAGGTCCTGCACCGGGGCCCATCTTCCTCTTCCTCCGAGACTGTCTTCTGGGGCTTTTTTTGTCTAAGCGTTTGTTTTTAAAGTTTGTCGACAATTTGTAATTTTGTTTTCATTCTTGCAAGCGTGTTCAATCCGCCCTTTCTGCGGAGTCTCCAATAGAAAAGCAGGAATGTGCTGTCACTCAGTAGTGGGGTCGGGTTTAGAGTATTCAGAACGAATCAATGCTAGATACAAGTCAGGACGGAGGGACATTGCCCAGCTGCACTGGGAAAGGGGCAAAGACCATTTGAATTCAGTACTGTAACCGTTTTCAGTGTTTTTCCGGTGTTTATAGGATAAACAGAGATTTGTTTTTTCTGTATCGGGGGTGTTTTATCGGTTAAAAATGAAAATCAGAAGACCTAATTATAGACTGTTTCACTGGGCGTGAGCTGGGGGGGGGGGAAGGATAAGGCAGAAGAAGTAGCAAGGAGCAGTTAGTAGGACAGAATGTGGTCACCGACTGGGGCCGACGCTGTCGACATCCCAGGGGCGGAGGACCCGGCAACCGGAAAACACATATGAGGGTTATGACTTGGAAAGCCGCCCCTCGGGAGGAGATGAGAGAGGTACCCAGCATCTGAGGCTTCTGTAAGGGGCGCTCGTAAAACCCCTGATTGGCCGAGACATCACGCTGCCTGGGACCTGAAAATAAGGACAAAGCATTGAGGTTAGTATAGGACTCGGCACGAGTGACCACGTCCTGAAGAGAGGCAGAATAGAAGAGAGCCTCGAGTGAGATGAGCGCAGGAGCTGCGACAGAACAGAGTTTGGCCGGGGGTCCGCTCTGACTCACGCGGTGAGAACCCCTGAAGGTAAGGGAGGCGGCTGCCTAGCCCTGAGGTCGGGGAAGTGAGCCTCACTTGCCCCCCAGAGATGACCGATGCGAAGGCATGTAGAAGGTGGAGGAGGGGAGGAGGAGGAAAACGAAACACTAGACAGAAAAGGTGCAGGTGATCAGGTCTTAAATAGTAAATAGAAACTAATTAACCGGAGATTAGAAAATTGAAAGATTAGAGATTAGCGCCCCCCCCAGCTCCACGCCCCCCGAACCTCGCAAGCTAACATTTATTAAAAACAAAGTGTGTGTGTGTTTTCGTCAAGTTCATTAAAATTTAAAGAAAGAGTGAATTTACATTTTAGAAAAGGTACCGGTCATGGCAGACTAAATTATTTTTTACATTTTTATTGGCATTTCATCATAAGGTAGGTACTTGTATTACTTTTGTAATTTACCATCTCCAGATATTTTGCATTGCATTGATGTGACAGAACCTTTGGCTTTATAGTAAATAAATACATAAAATATGGTTTAATTACGATATAGTAATTAAACCACACGTAAGTGTATGTATACTGTGCTTCACATATTTATGCCTAGCTCAGTATTATTAATACTATACTG
The DNA here is from genome assembly GCF_902713425.1 of Acipenser ruthenus. Classification (NCBI taxonomy): domain Eukaryota; kingdom Metazoa; phylum Chordata; class Actinopteri; order Acipenseriformes; family Acipenseridae; genus Acipenser; species Acipenser ruthenus. Next base: position 9,677,051 of record NC_081224.1, on the reverse strand, counting down.
CCCTAACATTCTACGCTACAGGGGCTTTCAAAGATTTATCGGAGACAACTTGGGTAAGCCAGACAGCCTACCATGTCCAAAATAGCTTTGGTTAAGAGAGTGAATACATATATATGCTTTCTGAAAACTACACAGTTGTCACAAAATAACAAAAGAAGATTTTACACAATTGCTTATATATATATATATATATATATATATATATATATATATATATATATATATATATATATACATATATATATATATGTATATATATATCAGCAAATAAGCCTATTTAATTCATACATTTGCTGCTCTGGGTATTTTTTTTTTTTCAGAAGTGCAAATGACCATTCCAAATCAATATATGGGATTCTGAGCCCTGTCTGATCATTAACATCCTAGTCTATAGCACGTTAGTGACTACAGGTTTTGAAAATCGCACCTGCATTGACAAGTCTACATCCAATGTTAAATGTAGGAGAGAATTTAATCATCTAGACTAACATAAGTGATTTAGACGCTTCAACGCCTACATAAACACTTAGCCATTTACGAAAATCAGGGACATACCAGCCCTGAATACACCTGCCTAAAAAAAAAACAACACATAACTTTAGACATTTAGTCACGTATGAAAATAGGGCCCCTTGTGTCTATGTGGTGTGTCCATTTATTTAGACACTGAGTGTAATTCAGTAATGTCTGAAAACCTGGATTTGCATATTTGAAACACTCAATTTGTATCTGATGAGTTAAACACAAGGACTTCTGGATAAGATTGCTACTTTACCTTTCCTCTGCAGGGTCTTCATCCCATACTGGATGTACCCCTTCAGCGTCTGGAAACACTCTTGTCGATAATAGTGAAAAAGGATCTGCTGCAAGGCTGCGTCAGCTTCCTGTTTGCTTTTATAGTAGACGGCCTGTGGCACAGAAGCGACCCAGGTCAGGGTCTTTACATCAAGACTGATAAAATCCTTCCCATCATACGCGTGGTACCAATATGCACGCCTAGTCCCGTCATCATCCAGCTCACAGCCACCTATGCCCTGGTAAGTGTGAACTGGAGTAAACACACAAAGGCACAAAATAAATTAGACATTAGTGTCAGTTAATAAAGTAAAGCTTTCTGAATTTTTTATATAGAAGTTAGCACTGGCATTTCAGAGAGCTATAAAGAGCCCTGGTACTTCATAGGCAGCCCCAAGGGCCAAATGCGGCATGAAAATACCTTGTGAGTAGCCCCACAACTGACCCACGATTATTACATTAATGTATTATTAATTATTAAAAGACATGTATTATTATTATTTGTTTATTTAGCAGACGCTTTTACCCAAGGTGACTTACAGAGACTAGGGTGTGTGAACTATGCATCAGCTGCAGAGTCACTTATAATTACGTCTCACCCAAAAGACGGAGCCCAAGGAGGTTAAGTGACTTGCTCAGGGTCACACAGTGAGTCATTGGTTGAGGTGGGATTTGAACCGGGGACCTCCTGGTTACAAGCCCTTTTCTTTAACCACTGGACCACACAGCCTCCTTATTAACAGACTTTTTATAGAATATGCTCTTGCCATGTGGTCAGTCTTGGGTGTATGTTAATATTTCTATTTCACAGAACCAGGGTTATGATAATAACCTAACATTCCCTTTCAATTGGGAAAGATTAACCATTACAGATGGGTAAGTATACCCAAGCTGTCGCAAGGGCATTCGCAGGACTTCAAAGTTACAAAGCGAAACCGAAGCCGCCTTGAGCATACCATCTAGTAATTACTAGTGGACTCACCTCTACTGTTCTGCTGGAAGGGTGGACTGAAACCAGGTTTCTGCGGGTCCAAAACATGCTCCCTGTCAAACTGTAAAGGAGGGGGTTGGAAAGCCTCCCATTCCACCGACTGGTTAAAACGGAATGCCGAGATGGTGTTCGGAAAAAAGGCAGGATTGGTACGCAATGTAACCTTAGTCCTGGCCTCTGAGAAAATCAAGCAATCGATCAAGAAAATCTGCTTAGCGGAAGTGATTGCGAGCAAGAAGGCTGCTTTCAGTGATAAATATTCCAGCTCTGCTGAATGCAAGGGTTCGAATGGAGGCTTCTTCAGTGCATTAAGCATGATGTTCAACCACCATCCATGAACAATATCCTTCACCGGTGGCTGCAGCCGCCGGGCCCCTTTCAGAAATTGTCCCGCCAGGAAATGGGTAGTCAATTTTTACATGGCAAGATGTAAACGTTCAATGATTTCCCCTCATCAAAGAGGTGCTACAAAAACTGTAGTATGACTGCCATGGGGCGCATCGTGGGTTCAAACCCATGCGACAGGCACCCATTTGTACCCATACTGGGAATGTGTGGAGGCCGCCCTAGCATCCTGCAGGGTGTCGATCACCCTGTTAGGAGAGCCCCAGATGGCTGAAATGTAAACCCAGAGCTGCAGGGTTGTGGTGCCACAGAGTGCCCTGCGCCTGGCAGAGCAGGTCGCGGCGCTTCGGCAGTTCCTACGGCATGACCACTCAGGAGCTAGTCCAGGGAAGAGAACCAGATCCGCCTGGGCCAGAACGGGGCTACTAGGGGAACCCAGGCCCGGTCCCGTCTGACTTTCTCCGAGCACAGAGGAAGCAGAACGAGCGGTGGGAACACATACAGGAGATGGGCCGGCCACCGATGTGCCAGCGCATCTGTCCCCAGACACTCGGCTTCTTCTATGGAGAACCACTGGGGACTGTGGGTCGACTCCTGGGAAGCAAGCAGGTCCTGAACCTGTTGAGGCTCACAACCTCGGGATGACTCTTTGCATGCTTTACCATTTGATGGAGGTGGTCAGTGACTAGCTCCGTGTGATGCTGTGCTTGCTCTGGAGACTCGGCACAGGTAAGCCAGTCGTCCAGGTAGTTGAGGACCCTGATTCCTTTGAGTCTTTACAAAGTGCATGGAAGCTATACTGGCCCTGTCAAAACGCGTGGAGCCAGGGAAAGGCCGAACGGCAGGACCTGGAACTCATAAACCCTAAAAGGCCAACCATAGATACTTCCTGTGAGCTGGTTTTATCAGGACGTGGAAATAAACGTCTTTCAGGTCCACCATAGCGGACCTGTCGCCCGGCCTGACTGACTGCAACAGCCATCACATAGTCAGCATCTTGAACCGCCTCCGACTCAGATACAGATTGACCTGTCTGAGGTCAAGGATGGGTCTGAGGCCGCCGTCCCTTTTCGGAACCAGGAAGTACCTGGAATAGAACCCCCGGTTCTTGTCGAGGGGCTCTACCATGCGAATAGACGTTTTTTGCAGCAGAGTTGCTATCTCCTGAGCCACCAGAGTGGCGGCTTGTGGGTCTGTGACAGATGTTACTACCACACCCCGAAAAGGAGGAGGGCTGTGTTGAAATTGCAAGGAGTAACCGGTCTGGACAGTGGTGAGCACCCAGGTGTCTGTGGTGCACTGGTTCCATAGTCCAAGTGGCGGACGCTGCAGGCTGAGTCAGTCTGTGCGGCAACTGGGACGCCATTGCACTGTCCGCTTGTGCGGTGGGGGAGGCCACTTAGCAAGAAGGCGCACCAACTCGCTGCAGCATTTCGTCCACCGCTGTTTTATTGCTGTTAGGCACTCACTAGTGGTTAATATTTCCCATTTGAAAGGTCTTATTTCCATCCCTGCCATATGTATGCCTTAGCTAGAAACCTTTCAGTTTGACATGCAAAAACTCAGCAAAAGATTATAATTTGTTCAAACCAGTTTATTAACCAAATGTAAATGTTTTTAAATGACTTTAAAATGTTTTTTTTTCTGCATGTTAGTTGTTAAATAAAAACAATACAGGTTAGGGATTTCTGGTTCTGGAAGTCACAATACGTAACTTCAAATATATCAATACAGTTTATTGCTAGTTTTAATATCTACTATGTACTATTTTCTGAAATGTACAATGTTATGTGAACTTTCCATGTTACGTACATATTTGATAAAAAAGAGTATGGAAGTGAATATGGAATATGTATATATATATATATATATATATATATATATATATATATATATATATATATATATATATATATATAGTGCTGGGACAAATATGGAATTTTCATGTTTGGATATCAGTTCAAGATTTAGATATTCATTTGTTTGCAAAAGGTAATAAAAGCCATTTGATGTAACACATTATTTTAAGTAGAATAATGCCCCAGGAGGAAGCAAATGTTATGCAGGCCTCACTTTATCTCCCTAAATTATTATTATTAGTTTATTTAGCAGATGCCTTTATCCAAGAGACTAGGGCGTGTGAACTATGCATCAGCTGCAGAGTCAAGGAGGTTAAGTGACTTGCTCAGGGTCACACAATGAGTCAGTGGCTGAGGTGAACCGGGAACCTCCTGGTTACAAGCCCTTTTCTTTAACCACTGGACCACACAGCCTCCTGTGTTTATTACAAAACAAATTAATTACAAAACGGACGCCATACAGCAGTTTAAGTTAAACATGATTTTGTTCAACCCTGAAAAAATAGTACATAAAGTTGACACTGCATTTTAAAAGTGAGTTTGTTTTTTTAATTATATTTTATTTTACTTTTTTATTCCTTGCCATTGCTGTTAACAGTGGCCATAGACACCATAATAACACCATTATTGAGGTTTACTAATGCCTTTTTGTAGGAGAACAAGCTAACAAGCTTTTTAAACTGAAAAATGAAATAAAAGAAACGTTTTGGTTCTCGTTTATTACATTCCACAATACATAAAATCGCAACAAAATAACATGTACACATAACATTTCCAGCAAGTTACGCCACTGTGTAAAAGAGTCAAGCATTTCTGAGTGACGTACCTGCATCTGTATCCTGATTCTCCAACAGTTTTAAAAAATATATTTTAGCTATTTTTTTTATTTTCTTACCAAAAATAATCATTTAAGAAATCATCTAGTCTGTGTAATTTTTATACTTGCTGTGTGTCCCGTCTCCGTTCCGCTGTGAATGGCCAGGTGTCGATGTCAGTCAAATCAGTGGTTCCTTAATAGGCTAGTGTAGTTTCACCGTCAGTCATTTCATCCTGTCCTGACATCTCATTGGCTGAAGCAGCGCTAGAATGCTCTCATTCGTTTAAATGACTGTCAATCATCAGACCGACTGTGCACTTTCATTTGCCAGCTACAGCGCCTGTCATTCAAAGCGCCGACTTTGAAATTAGCGGGTTAAGGTGTAACTCTCTAATGTTTTGTTCTGTCTGTGCATATTGTTTTTACTTGTAAATGTATGCTATAAAAGTCTATGTAATACACTTTATATGCTGCGTTTTCTACAGCTTATTTGAGACATTTTTTATTTTTATTTGTGTAAGATCTTTATCTAGGTATAGCTTCGCTGTGACCTAACGTTATTTCAGTTAGAATGTTGGTAACCATGGTTTTGTTGCGTGTTGAATATGATGAAGGGGTTTCTCTAAATGAGACGTTTCTCAATGGCATAAAAAGTATTTTTTTTAAGCAAAAAGGTTGATTTCACCCATGCTCTGCTTGAATTGAAAAATAAAGATATAAAAAAAAAACTGGTCAATTCTTTCAAAAATAAACGTCGATTTGGCAAAAAATAAAAAATAAACGAATAATAGCAAGCCTAGTTATAACACAATGAGGTAAATAGAGACAGTTCCATGCATTACATCTTTAAGGATGTTAAACTTGTATTACATCTTTAAGGATGTTATAATTTGTATGATATTTTGATAAATGGAAGAAGAGTAAGCAATCCATAAAAGTCTTCAAAGGGGCAGAACTTGTGAAGTGCTTATAATTATGAGGCCATGCTCTATATATATATAAAGCACCCACTTTTTGGTATCAGTGTTACATACCAATGACTGAAGAAAAACATGCAATAGAGAAATTCTGACCTAGTATTCTCACATTTGGTTCAAAGTATTGGAGACTGACCCTTATCTAGCTAGTTCAATAAGCAGTGTGGAGTAGTGGTTAGGGCTCTGGACTCTTGACCGGAGGGTCGTGGGTTCAATCCCAGGTGGGGGATACTGCTGTTGTACCCTTGAGCAAGGTACTTTACCTAGATTGCTCCAGTAAAAACCCAACTGTATAAATGGGGAATTGTATGTAAAAATTATGTGCAAAAAAATAATGTAATTGTATGTAAAAATAATGTGATATCTTGTAACAATTGTAAATCGCCCTGGATAAGGGTGTCTGCTAAGAAATAAATAATAAAGAAATCTGAATGCCCATTTGATGTTGCTGCACTGTAGCTAAGAAAATAATTACATAAATCTTACCTGTCATGCACTCTCATTTACTATACAGGTCTCAAATGTGCAGTTTTGAAACATGTATTTTCACAATTAAAACAGACATCTGGTAGTACGCAAGGTTAAAGAAAGTTCTCAGTTTGCATGCTATGCCTTCCAGGAAGTCTGTTACTGCTTTACTTCCATGGTCATTTCAGCCCAACAGGTAAATATTTAATGTACCAAAATAGTTTTCACCAGAACAGTTACTAGGACATTGCAGTAAACCCAAATTATCCAAGTTACACCCTATTTTACCCCAGGGAAATTCGTAACTACACAATTAACAGTACTTACACAGGAGAATAACAATGATTGAAAGGAAAAATGCAACGGTATTGCACCATAGCATTTATTGCACACAATTCTTAGTAATTAGCAGCTATAGCAGTTAAATTCCCAGTCATCCACACAGATATGCATACATTATCAGTCCAGGAAAAACATTAAGAACAATTCGCAGCTCCAAAACCCATTCATGATTGCTAGTATAGTTTATGATTAAGAACAGCAACTTAAAAAGCAGTCAAACAGCAACCTTACCCTATCTTAGAAACAAAATAGCTTAAGTAGCATTCTGTATTTCCAGTTTATTCCAAATTTTACCAAAAAATTACAGGATTTTTCTTTTTTAACTGAACTTTGGTTTTTACTGATTTCTACCCGGTTTCAATGTACTATTTAGTATTTTCTCGGTACTAATTTCTAAGAAATACACAATATTTTGATAAAAATCCAGTTTTATTTGGACTGCAGCAATGTAATAAGCAGCCCTCTGCTGTATCCAAGGATACAGGTATGTTTGGGGGTCAGAGGGTCAAATAACGTTCAAACGTCCCACATTATTGGTTCCCTGTTGCTTCTCAAACGCATTGTCGTCTGATAATGTGGCAGGTACTGTGAGTAGAAGGGTTGCCAACTTTTTTTCAAAACCGGATCCCGGGGGATGGGATGGGGGGAATCCGCATGAGACAATGGACATGAAGTAAGTTTCTTCTTTGAGTTAAGTCACTAAAGGCATTTCGAGTACTTATCCTCCACACCATCCACCATGATAAGAGCTACAGTATTTGTGTTCTTTATTACATAATAACGCGTTCTCCATTTCACTGATTAACAGTTCCAAATCACTGCAAGACCCAAGGGGGCGTATTCACCCATCTGCTTCCCCTTTGTACTACCAGAACTCCCCCCCCCCGCCTGTCGCCAGGGCTTATCCAATCGCAGCTGATCACAATGAGGTCGTTCCGCGTACTGACAGATTTGCTCCCACTCCAAGTTGCCGACTTCCGGTTTCCGCCTCCCGTCGAGTCCGCCAGTTTAGGAGGAAGCATACTACCCACTTTACACAGCACCTTTTCTGGGAGGGAGGGAGATTTGCAGTTCGACTACCTCCTCTCTCTGTCACATACCAACAATGGTAGAGTCGTGACAGCTCTTAACACACACAGGTGTTGAAAATGAAATCAAACTATGAAAGGAAAAAGGAAAACAAAACACTGGAAAAACCAAACTACAAATAAAAGGTATGGTAAAACCCACAGCTCGTTACCTTCCCTAACTCTGGAAGCCCTGAGAAAATAACACTGCATATTAACAAAGGGGTTTGTTCAGTTCCCCCTACCTTTAGTCTTGCACTAAACAGTATTCACTGGACGGATGGTACCGTATTACCTGTTAAATTTACTTTTGCTTCTTTTTCTAGAAACCGTCCTTGCTTCTCTCCCTCAGGCTGCTTCTCGCTTGTTGCTTACGTCAGTATTCAACAGTCTCGACAAAGTTTCGCCAAATGCAGACTGTCAGGATTCAGAACTCTTATGCACATGCTATCGCTGTCAGATTTCCTGAAGGAGCAAGAGGCAAGGATATAGTGCAGTGTCATTTTAACTGTCAGGCAGTCCCGTAGGCTCCACCCCCATCCAATCAAATAACACCAGCCGACACACCTTCTACCAGCCTCTTTGTGTCATTGCCATGACTGACAGGTGGAGGCAAACAGGGTTTCTGACCCCCCCCCCCCGTCCCACCGCAGGGTTACGCATGTGCCAGAGAGTCATCTCTCCTCGCTCTCTACTCTCGCTCCTCTGAACTCCCACACCCGAGTGCAGAGAGCTGCAGGTTTATATATCATGGCCGAGGGGTTTAACTGGCTAGTAATTATTCTATTACCCCTCGGCCACAATCTGCACAAGTTTATTAATTACTGTGTGGATGGGGCTTCCCATCCACGCTACTAAATAATAACAAACAATGCGGCAACGCCGTCATATATAACTACAATAATAAACACAATAACAAACCCGCGGCGTTTCGCCGTCATTTACAATAAATAAATCATAATACAAAACAAATACAAAATAAAACACTACACGGGTGGAGGGGGAAACCCTGTTCTAAAACTCAACAAATACATTTAATGAGCAGGGCTTACTACCGCCCTGCTACATATGCCCCTCCTTGTGCAACGCACACTTGGCCCCAACGGCCACCTCCCCCCTCAGTCTCAAAGTCCCGGAAGAGGGGGAAGCAAGGTGTTTCTGGGGGTGGCCATGGTGGAATGTCCACCACCCCCCACTTCGTGGCTGGCAGCTCCCTCTTCCGGGGCTCCCGCCACACATCTCCTGCCACGAAAGTGTGGCTGGAGGAGCTGGTCTCCTGACCTCCCCCCACTTCTTCATGGCCGGCAGTTCCCCTCCGTGGGGCTCCGGCCACCCAATTTCCAGCAGCAAAACTGCTGCGGTGGGAGCTGGTCTCCTGACCTCCCTCCCCTTCTTCGTGGCCGGCAGCTCCCCTCCGTGGGGCTCTGGCCACAGTGTTTCCTGCCGCGAAAATGCGGCTGGGGGAGCTGGTCTCCTAACCTCCCCCCCTTCTTCATGGCCAGCAGTTCCCCTCCGTGGGGCTCCAGCCACCCAATTTCCTGCTGCGAAAATGTGGCTGGGGGAGCAGGTCTCCTGACCTTCCCCCTCTTTCTTCATGGCTGGCAGCTCCCCTTCATGGGGCCCCAGCCACATTATTTCCAGCCGCATGGCAGGACTGGTAGCGACCCGAGGCGAAGCATATTTCCCCCCGACCCCAGGCGAAGCAGGACCCTCGACGACCCTAGGCGACGGCATGGGCGTCGGACCCTCGGGAGGCGACGGCATGGGCGGCGTACCCTCGGGAGGCGACGGCATGGGCGGCGGACCCTCGGGAGGCGAACTCGGGAGGGGAGCCCCTGGCCATGGAGGCGGCAGCGGGAGCTACACTTCTCCCTCGTACCCTGTAACTGGTGTGGAGCAACAGGCAGCCCCAGGCGATGCGGAGCAACAGGCAGCCCCAGGCGATGCAGAGCAACAGGCAGCCCCAGGCGATGCAGAGCAACAGGCAGCCCCAGGCGATGCGGAGCAACAGGCAGCCCCAGGCGATCCAGGCGTGGCATCCCTGAGCGGTGCGAGGCAGGCATCCTTGGGCGGTGCGAGGCAGGCATCCCCGGGCAGTGCGAGGCAGGCATCCCCGGGCGGTGCGAGGCAGGCATCCCCGGGCGGTGCGAGGCTAGCATCCCTGAGCTGTGCGAGACTGGCATCCCTGAGCGGTGCAAGGCTGGCATCCCCGGGCGATGGCGAACTGGCATCCCCAGGCGATGGCGAACTGGCATCCCCAGGCGATGGCGAACTGGCATCTCCAGGCGATGCATGAATGGGCGGCAGCGGACCCTCGGGAGGCGATTGCAGGAGGGGAGTCAGGACCAGCAGTGATGCTGGGGTTGGTCCTCTTCTCAGCCGTTGCGACCCGGTGGTTTTCCCCCTTGCTGGGCTCAGCAACCAAGGGTGGCTGCGGACCGCCAGCCTCCTGTCCCGGTTCGTCCTGTCTTGAAGGGAGAGGCAGCTCCTGCTCCTCTCCCTCGGGTGGTGGTGGTGGTGGAGGCAGAGGCAGCTCCTGCTGCTCTGCTCCTGGCGAAGGTGGCAGGGGCTCCTCCCCTTCTGGCTGCGAAGGCGACAGGGGCTCCTCTCCTTCTGGCTGCGAAGGCGGCAGGGGCTCCTCCCCTTCTGGCTGCGAAGGCGGCAGGGGCTCCTCCTCTTCTGGCTGCGAAGGTGGCAGGGGCTCCTCCCCTTCTGGCTGCGAAGGCGGCAGGGGCTCCTCCCCTTCTGGCTGCGAAGGCGGCAGGGGCTCCTCCCCTTCTGGCTGCAAAGGCGACAGGGGCTCCTCTCCTTCTGGCTGCAAAGGCGACAGGGGCGCCTCCCCTTCTGGCTGCAGCGGTGGAACCAGCAGGCATGCTCCCTCTGCTGATGGCGGCGATGGAGATGGAACCAGCAGGTATTCTCCCTCTGCTGGCAGAGGTGGGAGCGACACACAGTCCTCCCACGGAGGTGGAGGTGGAACCAGCAGGTACTCTTTCTCTGCTGGCGGAGGTGGGAGCGACCCGCAATCCTCCCACGGCGATGGGGGTGGAACCAGCAGGTACTCTGTCTCTGCTGGTGGTGGTGGGAGGGGCAAGTCGTCCTCCCAGGAACATGGAGGTGGAAACAGCAGGAACTCTCCCTCTGCTGGTGGAGATGTGGGCTGTAGACGTTCGGCCTTCCCCCTCTTGGACTGTGGATGCACCGACTCCCCCCTCTTGGGCTGTGGACGCACCGACTCCCCCCTCTTGGGCTGTGGACGTTCGAGCTCCTCCCACTCAGGCGCAGGACGTTCGGGCTCCTCCCACTTGACTCCTCTTCTGCAGCTGTAATCCCATTCTCCAGGGAGGGGGCAATTAACTGGGAAATGCCCCCACTCCCCACAGTTGCAGCAACAAGAGGATGTAATTTACTATTGTAACCTAGAACAACATTCACACACCCACAGGAGTAGATAGGCAGACCGCATCAAAGAGAGAGCAAGAAAGAAAAAATAACCCATCATCACTGATCTAATAAGCAACAAAAGCAAAGCAGACAATTGTCAAACATAAGCAGATTTAATCAACTTTTAAGATACCACCCTTTAGTCACCAAACCAGTCCTTTAAGGGAAACACACGGAAAACACAGCCATATTAATTGTGTTTTGTCCCAACCAGTCTTTGTATTATCTATCGGAATCTTCTTTTTAGTTGAAGAAAAACAATCAATCCACAGTTCCTCATTTAACCACCCACATTCAAGATAGTATCACACCAAATAGGCACAGTCAGTTCAGCCCAACACAACTAAAAATAAATAGAACAGTGTTCTAGCAAGCCTGGTGTTGTGTAATATTCTGCATCCCCTGACTGATTGCAGCATGCGCAGTTTCATTTTTAGTTGTGATCTGACTCATGTGCGCCTGATTGTTTTGAGCAGGAGGATTGCCCGTTCATGAGCCGCCACCCAACAGTGCACGCTTGTGTGAGTTAGAGTAATTTGCTCATGGCAATCTTTTTTACATTAAAAAAATTATTTGCATTGGTTTAAATAGTTTAAATCTTGTATGTTTTGTCATGTGAAAATAAAGCTACAAAGTGAATTTAACTGAAATATATTTTAAACTGAAGACTTTTTGTCGTATTTTATAAAGGGTAATGTGCGGCAATCAGTCGGGATGCAGAATTCAAGGGGATGCTAAATATTACACAACACCGGTCATAGTTTCTACAGTCCAGCATCCAGCAGTTGGCTCCTCACAGTCCGCAACACAGCCCAGTCTAAACTCCATCCCGGTAAAGTAATCCACAGTTATCTCCAAAAGGTCGGCAGCTATCCAATTTATTTATCCTTTTAAAAATGTTTAGTTAATTGAATTTAAACAAGGCATTTATACTAAACGGGAAAACAAACAAAAAAAGAAACAAGCGCTGCCTCTGATGGGTGCACCCATTAGTTCAAATTTGCTCTCTCCGCCTCTGCACAGACGTTTTCTCTTGCTTATTATTATTATTATTAGTTTATTTAGCAGACACCTTTATCCAAGGCGACTTACAGAGACTAGGGTGTGTGAGCTATGTATCAGTCCCGTAAGCTTTCTAGAAAAAGAAGCAAAAGTAAATTCAACAGGTGATATGGTATCATCCGTCCAGTGAATACTGTTTAGTGCAAGACTAAAGGTAGGGGGAACTGAACAAACCCCTTTGTTAATATGAAAGGGATAGTGCAGTGTTATTTTCTCAGGGCTTCCAGAGTTAGGGAAGGTAACGAGCTGTGGGTTTCACCGTACCTTTTATTTGTAGTTTGGTTTTTCCAGTGTTTTGCATCAGCTGGCAGAGTCACTTACAATTACGTCTCACCCGAAAGACAGAGCACAAGGAGGTTAAGTGACTTGCTCAGGGTCACACAATGAATCACTGGCTGAGGTGGGATTTGAACCGGGGACCTCCTGGTTACAAGCCCCTTTTCTATAACCACTGGACCACACAGCCTTCATGTTTTCAGCAAATTGAATTAATCCAAAGAGAATTCATCAATTAAAGTTTTGTGAATAGGACCCATTGTTCACATGTTTTTCTAATTGGGGATCTACCGAATGAACTCATCATGTACCATGCGTTTATATTCTCTCTACGAAAAAACAATCCATAAAATAATTATTAAATGACTAAGCATTTATTAATTAAATTGCAGTGTTATCAGAATTAAGATAGGTGGTCTGTTATTACTATTCGCTTATATTAATTCTGGTAATATGTCTGCATAATTTATGTAACATTTTAGTATTCCCACATTTCTGTATTTCACAGACCGGGTGGGATTGTCAAATCAGCTGGTAGTGGTCCTGCCACAGTTCAGTAGTGTACCGTGCAGAGAAATATTTAAGTTAGGGATTTTATATTCAGGATCGTTTTCTGGTGAGAGGATTAAAATGCTACAGCCCCATGCAGCAACTGAGGCTGCCATCATGAAGCGAGAACTTCAATAAAACCTAAGCGTAAAAAATGTGATGAAAACTATTTAAATCGGTTTACTTGGCTTGGACCCACAGCCCCTTTATAAAAGTTTACTGTGGTATTTTTGCACAATAGTTGTGCAATTTTACTATGCTTTTCCCCCATGTTTATATTGTGTATTTACTATAGTTTACCCTGGTTTGCCATGTTTACTAATAATTTGCGTTACTATACCTCTATTCTTTACAATGCATGCCTATGCTTTACCATGCTTTCACTGTGCTTTATTACACTTTTACTATGGGACACTTTTAGAATGGTCAGTGTGTTGTGTGCACAGAAGTGTGGGATCTTTTACACATTGCATTTGTTTTTCAGTTTGTCAAGTAAAAAAAAGGGGGTGGGGGGGGGGGCGTGGGGTTATTTATTCTTCCCCAAGGGAGGCCCACTGTCCGAGAGTTTAAGAATCCCTGCTGTAGACCAGCGGTTCTCAAACTGGGGGGGCACAGACTGTATCCTGGGGGGGCGTTAGAAGATTCAGGGTTTTCTTTTCTTTTATTGTCGATACGTTGTAGATACGACTGTTAATGCAGGCAGCGTGCAGGTATCGCAGACCAGAAACAAAATGACTTGCACTGTATAAAACTGAGCTGATTTTGCCAGTGCTTGCTAGTCTATTAACCAGTTTGAAATGATTTCGAAGTAAATAAAAGCATTTTCATTTCGGCTTTATTGTTAAAGATTTCACACATGGCAATACTGCCCTACAATTACTGCATGGTAGTACTGTGATCGTTCCACTGTGTTATGTTGTGAACCATAGTTTTAAAACTAAGAGACAGCAAATACTTATCATTAAAGTTTACTGGTTCTTAAAATGAAGGGCCATATAAGAACGATAAATACTGTAACTGATTAGAAAGCCTTCTTTGTTGTTCTCCAAGTTGCTGCAGTTACATTGTAGATGCTGTAACGAGTTACTGTAAATGAGATACTGTTTTAGCAGACATTTAATAAAGTAAACATTTATTGAAATGTTTTTGGAATTAAAAGTATAAATGCAAAACTGTGACTTTTTTTGTGAACGTGCTGTGAAAAGAATCCCCCAACGTATAAATCCGCAGAATTTAATACCAACCAAAATTTCTTGTTATATGTTATATATTAACTTAAAACAAACCTTTGTGCTGACACCTCCAGGCATGTCAGAGTTTGCAGGTGGCGCTGTGCATCTGGCTGGTGCCTTTTAAGCTTGCATATTTTTGGATGAAGTCTGCTGCCATCTGGTAATGTATGTTGTTTATCGGCTTACTATGTAGTAAGCGTTGGTCACTGTCAGTAAACTGTAATTTGCTGTGTTAAGTTTGCTCTTATTACGATGGATCGGTGGCTGGTTCGTGCAACAAAGAAAAAACAGCAGCGCCACACAGAGAAGCCACAGGCATGTTGGATTTTGAACCGCTGCTGTAGACAATGATCTCCAGTCCAGAGTGATTTAAAACACTTCAAAATAGTGAAACAACTTTATATTGAATATTGATTTGCATAACTATGAATTTTATGTCATGTAGACTGAATTTCCTCTAAACTGTTTTATACAGCATACCATGACAGTAATCAGTTTGTGTCCATGTGTCTCTAACAGTGCTGATAAAAGGGGATTTGTGTGTCTGTACTCAGTCCTATAGTCCCTGTGTCTGTAACAGTGATAGAAGCAGCTCTGTGTTTGTACTCACCTCCAGTGTGGTTAAAGTGCTGGATTGCATTTCTTAGACTCCGTTTTATGATGTCATGATCACTGAGAATATACCAAGTTTGTCTGTCCCAGAACTCGTGACCCATAGTATTATTCAACCAGTCTTGTTGGAGGACAGGTTTTTCCATGGTGCTGTCATAGTATGATAATTGCACATCATCCACCATATCCACATGAACATACTCTGGAAGCTCAGACCCTTCTGAGGTTGCCACTCCAAAACACCGCAGTGAATGAGTTCCTGGAAGAGAAATACAATCAGTTACTGTGATAAAGAAAGAAAGAATCGATGCTGTAAATCTCCCTCCCGACCAGAAAGGGCGCTGTGTAAGGTTGGTAGTACACTACCAGCCATGGAGCCAGCCCCACCTATTGAGCACTACCCTCACCTCACGACACCAGCACTCATCACCACACCGCGGAATTGGAGAGCACACTTTCGTGCACAGGAGTGGGGATTGTAAATTGCTGCTGCTGTTATTGTTTTTGTTTTGGCCTGCAAGCCAGCCTGGTCCCCCCCCCCCACCCCCCCACCCCCCCACCCCGATACCATCGCTTATTCATTTAATAAAACACAAATGTTTTGGGAGTACAACAGTCTGAACATTCACTCTGTTTACCACACCACTCACACCAGTTCACAGTTGGTGATCAGAAGTTAGATTTAAAGATAGACCCCACTGTAATTATGGCGATGTTGGAGGCACAGGAGCAGTGACATCAGGAAGGGATGGTAACGATGATGGAGAGGATGCACACCATGTTCCTGGAGACCAGTCAGAGGAGGGAACCAGCAGCAGAACCAGCAGTGCCACTACCCAAGCTGCAGGTAGTAAAGATGATGCTGGAGGATGATCCCGAGGCCTACCTGGTGATGTTTGAAAGGCAGGCAATGGCAGCCCAGTGGCCTCGGGGATGGTGGGCTACCCAGTTTGGTCCCAATTTGATCGGGGAGGCCCAAGCATCCTACCAAGCCTTGAGGTCATTCTCCAGCGGCTCGACATCATGGAGGAGACGCACTGTCGCCGGTTCCGGGAATACCAGTGACCCTCAGGAATGCTACCCCGCGTGGTGGCACAACAGCTTGTGGATCATGTGACCCGGTGGCTCTGCCCGGCACCAACAATGCAGAAAAAGTGGCAGAGATGGTTGCCATTAAGCAATTTGTTAATGTGCTGGGGGCAGACACTCAGAGCTGGGTCACCCGACATCGTCCCACCACGCTGGATGCAGCAGTCCGACTGGCCGATGGATATAAGGACAGGCTGTTTCCCACCCCACGGTCACTACCCTCGCTCCTTCCCCCAACCAACCCAGACGGACGGGCCCCCCACTGCAATCCACCCCCTCCCCCCACTGATCGACACCTCATCGGTTCCCCTTGGGCGAACTTCCTCCACATCAATGGAGATCCAGGTCGACCCCCAGCTGGGCGAGAGCAGTTTGGCTCGGCCTCCCACTATGTGTTATAAGCAATAGGTAAATCCCGGGGTAATGATTGGGAGGGGCCTTGCATTGTTGATGTATGGGTTGTTAATTTGAGCACACACGCATTAGTTGACTCAGGATGTGAGCAGACTTTAATTGAGCAATCTCTGTTGACGGGGGTACCTTGGTGGTCATGCAGGGATGTGGTCATTTCCTGTATTCATGAGGATAACAAGGATTACCCCCTCACAAAATTTGACTGTTGGATGTCATACCCGCTGCGTAATTGTGGCAGTGGCTGCAAAGATGCCATATCCAGTAATTTTAAGTTTTGAAACAGTGATTAGTAAAACAGTAAAGCCAGTCTCCGGTAAGACCATGGGAGCAGCAGGGGAAGCTATTTGGAAAAGTTTCTGCTGCATGCTGATTTGTTCCATTCCCAATTTTGCCCTAAAAAGACAAAAGGAGAGCAAAGGGTAGAAAAATGGATAGGAATGTCGATGAAACAAGGCTGGGGGTTTGTTGGGGGAAACTTCAAAGTCTATCAACTGTGGGGTCAGGTTACTGAGGCCCCCAGTTCTGAAGCCACCTAAGCTCTGCTCGATATCTCGAAATTCTGACTCTAGATATACGCACATTTTGGTAGTGGTGGACTACACAACCAGATATCGAGAGACAGTGCCACTGAGAGCCACTAGCGCCACCCAAATTGCTTGAGAGTTAGTGCAGATTATAGCGAGAGTAGCGATTCCAAAATAAATCCTCACTGATCACGGAACAAACTTTGTCACAATGTTTAAAGGAATTGTATAAATTGTTGCAAATTCGGTCCATTCAGACCTCCATTTATCATCCGCAGACAGACGGTTTGGTGGAACGTTTTAATCAGACTTTGAAACAGAAACATTGGGCTAAGCTCCTCCACTACCTAATATTTGCAGTGAGAGAGGTGCCTCAGAGCTCGACCGGGTTCTCTCCCTTTGAGCTGCTGTAAGGAAGGCAACCCTGAGGTATGCTCAATCTTGAGAAAGGGTAGGAGGAACAAACAAAAACTTCCAAAAACAGTCTACGTTTTAAATAAACATTGTTTTAATTATTTGAATTACAAACAATTTAGACAGT
The DNA here is from genome assembly GCF_902713425.1 of Acipenser ruthenus. NCBI lineage: Eukaryota > Metazoa > Chordata > Actinopteri > Acipenseriformes > Acipenseridae > Acipenser > Acipenser ruthenus. The sequence continues at coordinate 9,659,647 of NC_081224.1, read as the reverse complement.
GTACTTAATAACAAATAATTATTATTATTATTATTATTATTATTATTATTTATTCATTTGCTGTAGTCGTATTTGTAACAAGGCTCATTTGAAAAAATTAAATTTGTTAACTGCAATTGTATACAGTCAGTTTTTGCTCCAGGACTTACAGAATGAGGGTCAATGTGGCCCCCTCTCAACATTTTAGGGGGACATTTTCTTCACTGAGGCGTTCAATATGTTCAGAACCAACCGCCATTTCTTATTTTTGTTTGTTTTAAATATGCCAGCAGAGTTTACTGACCTTTTGTTTCTGAAGAACAAAAAATAAAACTGTAAAGCTGTAGATACAACCAAGGTGTCTCTACAATACTCACTGTCACTTTTGGGGAAAATATTGGGAAATGTGTCACAGTGATGCTGGTGTATCATAGAGTAGAGGATATTGATTGTACCAAATCACATTATAACAGGGAATTTCAATCTTTGTAAGCTGTGTACCCCTTTTCAAAAAATGTCGTACAAATGTCTGTACAATAACATGATACAACAAAAGAACGCACAAGCCTTGGAGTGTGTGATGGACACAATTATAAAAGTTACAGTATTACAATGGAAAAAATATATATTTACTATATAAACAGGTTTCTAGTTGTTGGAAATATCAACATCAACATCATTTTATTGTAATTAATTATCAATTAAAATCAACGAAGCCTCAGTGCTAGCCTCAATCACTCAGAAATGACATACCAAATAGCAATCATGTATTTTTATTGATAATAAAATTACAGAAAATAAGGCGAAAAGTTCACTATCCACGCATCTCTACAGCTGACCTCACTACGAAAACATATTATTGGCATTTTTAAATTCTTGTGACTAAAACGTACAGTACGCGTACCTAGTATCAGTGTGATGGATGTCCCTTTTTGTTACCACACACATCACTGATGATAGCAGGGAAATTGGAGAGAGCTTCAGTCGCAAGACTTTTTTTTTTTAAATCATACAATAATTGTATGATACTAGAAAGAGTGCAAAGAAGAGCAACCAGAATTATCCCGGGTTTAAAAGGCATGTCATATGCAGACAGGCTAAAATAATTGAATCTATTCAGTCTTGAACAAAGAAGACTATGCAGTGATCTGATTCAAACATTCAGACTCCTAAAAGGTATAAACAATGTCGACCCAGGGGACTGTTTTGACCTGAAAACAGAAACAAGGACCAGGTGTCACAAATGGAGATTAGATAAAGGGGCATTCAGAACAGAAAATAGGAGGCACTTTTTCACACAGAGAATTGTGAGGGTCTGGAACCAACTCCCCAGTAATGTTGTTGAAGCTGACACCCTGGGATCCTTCAAGCAGCTGCTGGATGAAATTCTGGGATCAATAAGCTACTAACAACCAAATGAGCAAGATGGGCTGAATGGCCTCCTCTCGTTTGTAAACTTTCTTATGTTCTTATGTTCTTATACGTTAATGGTTTGTCGGACATTCACTCCAATTGTTGGCCACGGCAGGACAGTAATATAGAACGGCATAAGATCCGTTTCAGTAACCCTGGAACAGCAAATTCACTTTATCGGTTGCAACAAAGTAGCAGACCTGCCATCAGCCCACCCCCAAAAAAACCATACGCAAAGTTCTTGTTTAGTTTGCTGGTTTATTGTAGCCTGTTACTGCAATACATAGGAATCTATGGATAAGATCCTTACACTTGAATTTGATCAATGTACCGACAAGCAGGAACAAGTAACAAAGAACTACAGTACATGCATAGTAAATTACAATACCTTGCTTAATAACAAACAAACTGATGTGCTCACAGAAGCATCTAGTAATTTAAAGCTGCTTCCAGATATTTGCACTCGGCTCTATGCAACACGCCCCTTTGAATCCAGGTGCTTATTTTTCTAATTATGGACCTGGGTATTAAGCACGGTCTTCCTCAAATTACTATCAAGTTGCTCCATGCCTGCAGCTTCCCTTTCACTTGTTGTGCAGCTTCACCCACTTCACTGCTTCTTCCAGTTTCACTCTTGTTCAGGACCTCAGCTGACATTTAATTTTCTTTCAATACTTTTGCATTTGGCTGTTTTAGTCAGTTCATCTATGTTAGGGTAGCCAAAGGTTGACGATCCCAGAACAGAAAGCTGACAGAGACAACACAGGCAGGTACTCAGGTGAAATGCGCACTGCGTCACCGTTTTTATTAGACAAAAATAAAATAAATATTAAAAAAAAAAACACTGCTCACTGAGCAAAATAAAAGTTTGAACACAAAACACAGAACACAAAACACCAAACAAATACTGAGCTGGTCTGCCCAGCACGAGTAGCAATTTCTTTCTTTCTTTCTTTCTTTCTTTCTTTCTTTCTTTCTTTCTTCCGTACCTCTGACCATCTCTGAATTAACACTAAATTAATCAATTTCGGAGATGGTCATATTCTACACAGGGTTTTAGTTTGCATGGCCCACAGTCAATAATCACAGACTGCCGACCATGCATTCGCACGAGCTGTCTGTCAGAGACGAGCTGCTAACACTGCCTCTGCCAGACCACATTCAAACCAAACAATAACAAAGAGGCGTGTTTTTTTTTTTAACTCAAAGACAAAATACATTTCTCTTTTTGAATCATAATACATAGATTTCTTAAACACAAAATACATTTAAGCCATACGTTCTAAAATAAACAAACAATGCATTTCTCTTTTAAATAACACAATGCATTCACCCGTGCTTAAACAAACACATGTATTTACATGCAGGCCCCCTGTAATTATGTACAGGGCTTTTCTTCCTCGCCACAAGCATCATTATTTTTTATCAGGTCTAAATCAGGTCTACAAACAGTAACTAACAACAGTGCAACAGGCTCATCAGAAGTAATGCCTTCTTAACATTCACCCAAAACTAGTTTTACTACCAGTGTTAAATGTTTTTTTTTTCTTTTTCTTAAAGCAAGCAAGTGCCGTGAGGAAGTCCCAGTATTTGTGCTGTATATTTATTTGAAGAAATATTTCTAGTGTAAAAACTGACCTGCGGCAGCTGCATGAACCCAGCAGAGAATCCAGAGTACAGTCATTCGGATCATCTCCGGTACTCTTCAGAAAGCAATATATTTCAATCCAATACTCGGTCATAAACAATGACAGTTTTTCTGATATGTATAATGAATATTTGCAACGGAAACCTTCTACCTTTTGTCAACCAGGAACTGAATAAACTGCTCAGAAACTCTTTCAGTGTAGAATTTCATGATTGGCTACACAAAAGTGATTCCGGTAATATGATGCCAGCGTAGGGAGGGGGGGTCTGGGTAAAATAGTTTCCAGGTTTGTGACTCTGAAGTGAAACACATTTTTGCCAGCAGACAATCAAGTTCCCCAACAGTGGGTTGTTCTATACGATATGTAACGCCTGTTGTAAAATGATAACCAGGAAGTGTAGATTTATCAAACCAGATTGACAACATGGATTGTACATTACAAAAATAAAAATAGTAATATATTTGCCTGCAGAACTGTGATATTAAATGGCATAAACATGCTGACGAATTAAATGTTAACAACTGTTTTGTTATTACTGACTATGAATGTATCAAATATAATAATAATAATAATAATAATAATAATAATAATAATTTTGGATTCTTTGAATTCAGTGCTTAACATGTACATATTAAGTGTGTTTTATAATTCAAAATTATCATTATCCACATTCCTCTAGATGCTAAGAAAGCACATCCCCTAACCTTTGTTTTGCTTCAAGAGCATCCAACTATCATGCAACTGACTAAGGATTAAGTATAGGTAATTAAACTCATTTCACCTTAAATGAACAAAACAGGAGGTCCCACTAATGCATCCTCCGAGATTAAGGGCTTTTACAAATTTATGCCCCAAAGAGATGTTTAATATCACATTTAATTTGTTTTTCCGGTATGTCATTTTTACAAAGTAAATGGTATTTTTCAGTATTTGAAGCATGTGTTTTAATTGTTGATGAGGTGATTGGTTGCTTCTTGATTGTGAAGTATTTGGTGTTGTAAATGGGTGAGTGGCCAAATTCAAGGTATTAACAATGTTAGCTGCGTGGGATTCTATCTTTTTGAGTATCAGTATGGAGGAATGCAACATGTATTTTTTCAGTGGCACTGAAGCTGGAATATACGTTAATGGTTTGTCGGACATTCACTCCAATTGTTGGCCACGGTAGGACAGTAATATAGAACGGCATCAGATCCGTTTCAGTAACCCTGGAACAGCAAATTCACTATTTTTGTTATTTTTATTTATTTTTTGGTTTTGTTGGTTTCTTTAATTTGAGATACACGGCTACTGTAGTGATCCAGCAATGAGGTTACTAAATAAAGTACCCCCGGGGTCAAAACATAGCCCTCGACCTTCCCCTGGATGAAAGAGGAGGCCATGCAAAGTTTGGTTGCACTGGCTCCTGTGGGGTCTGAATGCATAAAGGAACAGACAGACAGTCATTCTTCTTTATATATTAAGATTTCTAGATTTACAGTTTTTTTTTTACTAGTTTACATTGTTTGTTGACTTTTCTGGCAGGCAGCCAGCTTTGTTTGTCCTTCACAGCACTGGGGCTTGGCAGTCAGTCAACTCTAAGGAAGTGGTTCAGCAACGCAGGTGCAGGCACTCTCTCTAGTATACACAGAGAATGCAGAAGCACTAGACTTGCACACGTTCAAACTGTTCCATTTACTTTAAAAAAAAAAAAAAAAAAAATTCCAAACGGTGTTTTCTCTCAGTAGGACTCACTGGGCAGACTGTATTTCTTGGAAAGCGGAATTTGCTAAGCGTTTTACTTCTGAGACAGAGACAGACACCAGGTTGCAACACATTGAGGTAACTTTTATTAAACTGCTCAACATGGCTGTTTAATTCACTTTATCGGATGCAACAAAGTAGCAGGTGAATAACTCATTTTAAATGAAAACATGTTTTTTAGAAAAAGTATGAATGAAAAGTTAAAATGAAATGAACCAAAAATACAGAGCATGCCGAATTTTAATTATAAATTTCATTTCAGTAGTTTGGGACAAACACCAATCACAAAATGTTTTAGTACAAATATTTATTGTGGAGAATGTGGAGTATGCGATTTTACAGAGAAGTATATTGTATATACACATTCATTTGGAACCAAACCTAGCTTGGTTTGAGGGCTCGCTGCCTGGCCGACTGGACGAGGCTGAGACCCCCATTTGATAAAACATAAAAACTGTTATTAAGAAAGGTGGAGATGGGGAGGTGGTGGGTTACGATGAAATCAAAACACATCTGAGAGGTAAGTAAAGAGAGTATTTATAGTGCTAACAGTCTTAATTAGCTCATGTGTAAATTGAATGATTCAATTTGGTGACAAGGAGACTGGTGTCTGACCCTCCTCCCGAACTTTAATTATATATTTCATTAGTTGTAATATTGTTTTGTGTTGATAAACGCCAGATTTGCTCATTCAGGTTTCACTTTGTTCACACTTACAGAGCAGGAGAGAGAGAGGGGTCGCATGGTGGTTTGTGCGTGCAGGGATTGCATGGTGGTGTGTGCGTGCAGGGGTTGCATGGTGGTTTGTGCGTGCAGGGGTCGCATGGTGGTGTGTGCATGTAGGGGTTGCATGGTAGTGTGTGCGTGCAGGGGTCGCATGGTGGTGTGTGTGTGCAGGGTTTGCATGGTGGTGTGTGCGTGCAGGGGTCGCATGGTGGTGTGTGCGTGCAGGGGTCGCATGGTGGTGTGTGCGTGCAGGGGTCGCATGGTGGTTTGTGCATGCAGGGGTTGTGTGTATATGTATATGGAGGGGAATTGGAGTGCAGGTTTGGCACAAAAGAGGGGGCGGGAGGCGAGGGCATATAAGGGGGTGCAGGGAAAAGACATGGAAGGGTAGGGTAAAAGAAAAACTACTACAATCATTTATTTTCACTTTCTACTCCCAGTCCCCTTTCCCTCACTTTATGATTTAATTTTGTCAAAATAAACAGCCTTCATCTACTTACGGTTGCAGTCTCATTTTTGTCCCAAAAAGAACCCGAAACGCTACAATATATTGATGGACGTTACATAAGCAAATGAGATGTTCTTTTTTTGGAATACCATGTTCCTTCTCAAAAATGTGTTTTAATATTAGGTTTTAATAAATGAAAACGACTGCTTTAATTAATTTTCATGTATCTATTTCAGTGCAATGTAGTTTCTTCATTGTAATAAAGAAATAAGTTTTTGTTTTTACATTTCTATTTTATTTCTGTTTCTTCATAAAAAATAGTGTTTTCTGGGGATAGTAAAAAATACATTAACTTTGATTCATGTACTAAGGGTAACTCACGATCCAGTTTATGGTAAATTGTGCATGCATGCCTTAGAAACTCGGCTGTCAGCGGAGTCCCAGAAACTGGGCTGAATTCAAAAATGCAAAGCGGCCCAGAATTTGGGACATTATCAGAGCGGCCCGGAATTTATGACGTTATCTGAAAAGCAAAGCAGCCTATTTGGGACGTAGTCACGTAAATGAAAACAGGGGCAGTCTATATGTAAAACTGTGATTACATTCGAGATAAACTAATGTATCCTGTAACAAAACCATAATAGTGTGGAAGATAAATTTAAAAATGCCTGCAAGCTTCCCCACTTGTGTGATGACATGTTCCTGTGACAGACATGGACCAATCAAAACGCGAGACTGTTGCGGTTCCATCCCAAAAACCGGGCCTGTGTCATACCTTGAGAAATCTCTTTAGTTTTCGAACAACCTAAAACGGTTTAATATTGATAGTACTATTATTAACTATGATCATTATACAGTTGTGCCTTTTAATGGCTTTTTCTTAGACCGATATAACCATTTATTTATTTATATATTTTTTATGCGTCTAATACTACTGTAATTATTACTGCTGCTATTCATTTTGAATTTTTGTTTTGTTTTGTGCAGTGGTAAAAAAGAAAGAAAGAAAAACTGGTCAGTGCTAACTGGTGTTGAACAAGGCTAGCGTGTAGACGACTCCTCCCCCTTCTTCCCTTCACTCGCTTCAAAATGTAAAACCCAATCTTTAAAGGCATATGTTTTGTTTTTTTTCAAAAAAACATTAAAATGACAAATATAGAAATAAATAATAAAAACATAGGTTTACAATCAGGGGTGTAGTGGAGCCGGAGCGGGGCGGAGCGGCGCTCCGGCACTTTTTCAATCCATGTTTTTCAATTGCAAATGTTCACATTTATAAATACATATATTTAAAATATTTTCGTGTTCGAATTTTGTCTAAACACTTGTAGTAAGCATTGCCTGCGGCTCTGTGCCAGCTGTGCGAATTTGCGACAGACAGACAGCTAGCTATACGTTTAATAAAGACAAGCTGTCGGCTAAAACATCAAGTAATCTGAAAAACGATGTCACCACAATAAGCAGCACAGTTGCTGCTTTTGATTGGTCCATTATTATGCCATTAAAATATGCTGTCATTCCAGTTTTTTTTTTTTAGCAAATCAATTTTGAAAGTGATGTTGCTGACAACCAATCAGAGAAGGAGGCGGTTCGTTCCTTGGCCGTAACTGAGGTGATGATATTAGTAACGGTATTAATAATAATAAAAAACAACTCGCAAATCAAAAATGTCTGGTCTCGGAGGTAGTAAACGAACTCGTCAAGAGACTTTGATACAATATTTTGGCAATAGTAGTAAAAAACAGAAGATCGTTTGTTGTACGGCAGAAGCAGAACCTACAGTGGAACCAGAACCTACAGCAGTTGAAGAAAAAAGCGCGGAGAAACAGCCATGGCCAAACATCTGGAGTTCTGAGGTATGGGAAGAAAAGAAACAACTTTACACTTTCCTTGACTGTGCGGATGGTAATCTGGGCTGTCGTGTTTGTAGACGTGTTTCTGCGCTGTCAGTTTTGAAAAGTCAGGGTGTTTCTCTGTCTTCTGAGTGGAAAAATTACAGTGTTGGGTACAATGGAAAAACTCGAGAGCAACAGCTACGATCTTTGAGAAAAAAGATAGCTGAACACAAGAAATCCAGCGCTCATAACAAGGCCACTGCATTGTTACAGCAGAACACAGAGGACATTATTGGGAAATGTGTTGACAGTGCAAAAAGGCGAGATCACGAAACTACCTGTAAAATATTTTCTACTGCTTACTACCTTGCAAAACAAAATCGACCCTATTCTGATCATCAGGCCTTACTGGAACTGCAAGAAATAAATGGTGTTAATGTGGGAACTGGTCTTCATTCCAGATACAGCGCCACTCAAATTATCAACCACGTTTCTGATGAAATGGTCAAAAAGGCCTGTGAGAGAATAATACACATCGATGGAAAAATTGCTGTGTTAATTGATGAATCAACAGCTCTGAATGGTTCCCCAGCACTTATTGTGCATCTCAAATGCGAGACAGACAAGACACGTGACCCTCACTTCATGTTTTTGGAGTTAGTTGAACTTTTTGATCAGTCAGCTGAGTCCATAGTGTTAGCGCTTACTAAGTGTCTTCAAAAACACGGGTTTGACCATGCATACTTACAGAAGAATCTTGTTGCATTTGCAAGTGACGGTGCAAGTGTAATGCTTGGGAAAAAATCTGGTGTGGCAAAACGAATTTCAGACATGTACCCCAACATTGTTGTCTGGCACTGTCTAAATCACAGACTCGAACTTGCAGTTGCCGATAGTGTTTCTGAGACTACTGGCATGAACCATTTTCATTCTTTCATGGACAAGCTATACTCAGTCTACAGTAGATCAGCACTAAATCAGCAAGAACTCCGAAATTGTGCGAAGGAACTGGATGCTGTCTTGAGGAAAATTGGTCGTGTACTGGATGTGAGATGGGTTTCCAGTTCGTTCAGGACTGTCTCCGCTGTGTGGGAAAGTTTTGAAGTTCTGTCGACTCATTTTAAAGCTGCCGTAAGCTCTAAGCGGACTTCTGCTGAAAGAGCGACATACAGCGGTCTACTGAAAAGGCTGTGCTCGCCAGAATTTCTCATTGACCTCGGAGTTATGTACGATGCCTTATACGAACTTTCACTGCTGTCAGAGATTCTCCAGAAACGGACTACTACATTGGTTTATGCAGATAAAATGGCACGTAGAACAGTAAGGATTTTTGAATCCATGAATGAGAATGTAGGTACAAAGACTCTTGAAGCGCAGATAGCTGCCATGGAAGGAACATTTAAATCTACAGTGCTGACGTCGAATCCCAAACATGTAAAAATAAATCATAAACAATTCCTTACCAAACTCGCCAATCATATGAAAGAACGACTTTTTACAACCACTGCATCAAATGAGAAGGTATGTTCATAAACCTTGTACAGATTTTTTTAATTTTAATAGCTAGCCTAATTGTTTGCAATTAACGAGCAGAGGGGGGCGTTAATTTCAGTTTCATGTGTAGTATAAAACTGCAACTGAGAAGTATATACAAATAAATTATAAACATCTGCACTCCTGTCAGTCTCATCGCAGGTGCATAGACTAATGTAAATATAAGAATAGAAAAACACTCCCGCACAGTATATGTATTCTGCAAAATCTCACTTTTATTATTTACTTTATTTAATCCTACTCAAAACTACAAAACGCATATATATATATATATATATATATATATATATATATATATATATATATATATATATATATACACAGTTAAGGTTTCGAAAATACATTTTAGAAATGCTACCATTAATTTCAAATAGCTTATTCTTTCAGGCTTCTTCCGAGGTGAATTGCCAAAAATATGAAAGTCTTCTTTCTGAGCTCTTGGTCCTGGATCCACACCACTGGCCTGCAGAACTACCCCAGGGTTATGGCGAAAATGAAGTTGAAAGATTGTGTCGGCGCTTTCAGCTAAATGAACGTATTATCAAAAATGCATTTCGAGATTTTAAGGAGAACAACGGAAGAATTCCAGATGATTTAGCTCCACTTATTAACTGCACACGTGTGATCCCGTGCAGTACTGCTGAATGTGAAAGGGGATTCAGCCAAATGAACTTAATTATAACTGATCAGCGTTCCAAAATTTTAATCAAACATGCTTCAGCCTTAATGTTTATCAAGCTTCATGGACCCCCTTTGAGACAGTGGAATCCAAGCCCTTATGTGACCACTTGGTTGCGACACAATCATCGATCCGCAGATGACAGCCGTACACGGGTGGCAGCTCCAATTTCCAGCGACTCCCCTGACGCTCTGTGGCAGTTCCTATAGTTGACTAAAAACAACCTGTGATTGGTAAGTGCAACTTTTAATTTTCTATAGAGAGGGGAGATTTTACAGAAATTTGTTAAGTAAAATATGTGTTATATTATTATTAAAAAAACCCCGATTAAATCGCGTTAAATGGAAAGTGGGCGTAACTGTTAATACCTCGTTAACTATTTAATTGATTCTCATTGGGACCGCTCCGCTACTTTTTTTTTTACCACTACACCACTGTTTACAATATACCTGCATCCACCACAGAGAGCTGTTAGCCATTTTGAAAGTGAACGCTCAGAGAATCCAGCTCTGAAGCTGGAGCGGCTAGTGTGTGATCCGAGCACTCCAAAATTCATCTCCTCTGAGTTTACAAACGACACCACAGAGGACTCCAGGAGTTTACGAATGGTCAGAGTGCTCTCTGACACTCTGAGATTGAGTTTACCAACGCACCCTAAGCATAAAGATAAGTGTGTCAGTATTCATATGCATATCTATACACAGACAGAGATTCCTTAAACTGTGATATAGCAGAGCGTTTAATCGTTCATAAAAATGTACCAAAATGCACATCCCGGGAGTTTATTAGCCTTTGTGATATCGTTTAGTATCTGATGGACGGGACGCAAAATTTTGGGCATGTACCATCAGAGTGAAGTTGTCAGCACACAGGTTCTAGAGGGACATCATGCCACGAACAAAAGAAATTCCTGTAGACCTCCGGAAAAAAGTTATTGATGCCTATCAGTCTGGAAAGGGTTACAAAGCCATTTCTAAGGCTCTGGGGCTCCACTGAACCACAGTCAGAGCCATATTGTCCAAATGGAGAAAGTTTGGGACAGTAGTGAATCTTCCCATGAGTGGCCGTCCTGCCAAAATCTCTCCAAGAGCAAGGCGTAAAATCATCCAGGAAGTCACAAAGAACCCTAGAACAACATCCAGGGATCTGCAGGCCTCTCTCACCTCGGCTAAGGTCAGTGTTCATGACTCCACCATCAGAAAGACACTGGGCAAAAATGGGATTCATGGCAGAGTAGCAAGGCGGAAACCATTGCTCACTAAGAAGAACATGAATGCTTGTCTCAAGTTTGCCAAAAAGCACCTGAATGATCCTCAAGAGTTCTGGAACAATATTCTATGGACAGATGAGTCAAAAGTGGAACTTTTTGGCCGACATGGGCCCCGTTATGTCTGGTGAAAACCAAACATTGCATTCCATGGTAAGAACCTCATACCAACGGTCAAGCATGGTGGTGGTAGTGTCATGGTTTGGGGATGCTTTGCTGCATATGGACCTGGACGTCTTGCCATCATTGAAGGAACCATGAATTTTGCTCTGTATCAGAGAATTCTACAGGAGAATGTCAGGCCATCCGTCCGTGAGATGAAGCTGAAGCACAGCTGGGTCATGCAGCAAGACAATGATCCAAAACACACAAGCAAGTCTACATCAGAATGGTTGAAGAACAAGAAATTTAAAGTTTTGGAATGGCCTTGTCAAAGTCCAGACCTAAACCCCATTGAGATGTTGTGGCAGGACCTGAAACGAGCAGTTCATGCTCGAAAACCCACAAATGTCACGAAAACCCACAAATGAAGCAGTTCTGCATGGAGGAATGGGACAAAATTCCTCCATGGCGCTATGAGAGAGTAATCAATAACTACAGGAAGTGTACCTAGAAGAATTGATTCTGTTTTGAAGGCAAAGGGTGATCACACCAAATATTGATTTGATGTAGATTTTTCTTCTGTTCACTCACTTTGCATTTTGTTAATTGATAAATATAAACTATTAACATGTCTATTTTTGAAAGCATTCTTACTTTACAGCATTTTTTCACACCTGCCTAAAACTTTTGCACAGTACTGTATATATATACTATATATATATACTGTATATGCTGCATAAATTATCTATTAATTTCTGCAAACTCATCTTACATGAAACTAATTTAGAAATAGAAACTCAGCTCTGTCTGAAAGTGTCTTTCTTGCTAATATTTAGTATGACCACTCTTAGCATCAATAACGTTAGCAAGCAATAGGAAAACTGTAAAGTTACCTTGCAGTTTACTGCGGCAAACTTTTATAAGGGCATTTACAGTGTGGAAAGCAGATGCATCTTTAAAAACATGGCAAACTGTGGTAGATGTGCAGCATATCCAGAGGGAATACTGCAGAATTGATATAAGGATCTAGAAATGCCCTTACCTGAAAATTCAAATGCAGTTAACCAGTCTTTCACTCCAACCGAATGACAATCGATGACTAAAGCTGTGCTGTCCTTATATACCCTCCCAGCTCTGCACAGCAGCAGAGGGGGGCTTGTGAGTGTTTACAGCAGGCTTTAGCAGGTTGACAGGTAAGCTATGTGTGGTTAAAAGGCTTCCTGTAGGCTTCAGTAGAAAAGAAGCAAAGATACTCTTTATACAGACTCAGAAGAACAGGGGTCTAGCTTGTGTTACTTTGGGGGCGGGACATTTGTTATCTCTGTCTAAATAAAAATACATGTATATAACACCTCAAGATGTGTCATTTACTGTGCTTTACACACAAAAACATTTATTCATACAGAAATCATTTTTGCAAACTCATCTGACATGAGTCTGACAGTGTCTTTAATGCGCATATTTAGTCTGGTCTCCTTTGGCATCAATAACAGCTTGACATCTTTTTGTCATTATGTCTGTGCACTTTCTCAAAATCTCTGGTGTAATTTGATGTTAGACCACTTGCTGCTTTGAATTAGGCATCTTAAACAACCTCTAAAATTTCTCCTGCATTTTCCCATTTGTGGCTCTGTGTTCCTTTTTTCTTCCTATTTGAAATTAATTGCATGTGTGGCATATTAAAGTCATCAATATAATTAGACAGTTAATGCCTCTGACAGTTTTTCAGGATTTTTCAGTTCCTGTGGTTGGATTTTATGATCTTTTATAAGGGCTACCTTATACCTCGCTGTGCTTTACAAACCTTACATATGCTTTCCCTGTATATATATATATATATATATATATATATATATATATATATATATATATATATATATATATATACAGACGTGCTCAAATTTGTTGGTACCCCTCCATAAAAAACGAAGAATGCACAATTTTCTCTGAAATAACTTGAAACTGACAAAAGTAATTGGCATCCACCATTGTTTATTCCATATTTAATAGAAATCAGACTTTGCTTTTGATTTTTTATTCAACATAATATTGTAAATAAGAAAACAAATGAAAATGGCATGGACAAAAATGATGGGACCGCTAGCCTAATATTTTGTTGCACAACCTTTAGAGGCAATCACTGCAATCAAACGTTTTCTGTAGCTCTCAATGAGACTTCTGCACCTGTTAACAGGTATTCTGGCCCACTCTTCCTGAGCAAACTGCTCCAGCTGTCTCAGGTTTGATGGGTGCCATCTCCAGACTGCAAGTTTCAGCTCTTTCCATAGATGTTCGATAGGATTCAGATCAGGACTCATAGAAGGCCACTTCAGAATAGTCCAATGTTTTGTTCTTATCCATTCTTGGGTGCTTTTAGCTGTGTGTTTTGGGTCATTATCTTGTTGGAGGACCCATGACCTGCGACTGAGACAGAGCTTTCTGACACTGGGCAGTACGTTTCGCTCCAGAATGCCTTGATAGTCTTGAGATTTCATTGTGCCCTGCACAGATTCAAGGCACCCTGTGCCAGGCGCAGCAAAGCAGCCCCAAAACATAACCGAGCCTCCTCCATGTTTCACTGTAGGTATGGTGTTCTTTTCTTTGAAAGCTTCATTTTTTCGTCTGTGAACATAGAGCTGATGTGACTTGCCAAAAAGCTCCAGTTTTGACTTATCTGTCCAAAGGACATTCTCCCAGAAGGATTGTGGCTTGTCAATATGCATTTTAGCAAATTCCAGTCTGGCTTTTTTATGTTTTTCTTTCAAAACTGGAGTCCTCCTGGGTCTTCTTCCATGGAGCCCACTTTCGCTCAAAAAGCGACGGATGGTGCGATCAGAAACTGACGTACCTTCACCTTGGAGTTCAGCTTGTATCTCTTTGGCAGTTATCCTTGGTTCTTTTTCTACCATTCGCACTATTCTTCTGTTCACTCTGGGGTCGATTTTAATCTTGCGGCCGCGCCCAGGGAGGTTGGCTACAGTTCCATGGACCTTAAACTTCTTAATAATATTTGCAACTGTTGTCACAGGAACATCAAGCTGCTTGAAGATGGTCTTGTAGCCTTTACCTTTACCATGCTTGTCTATTATTTTCTTTCTGATCTCCTCAGACAACTCTCTCATTTGCTTTCTCTGGTCCATGTTCAGTGTGGTGCACACAATGATACCAAACAGCACAGTGACTACTTTTCTCCATTTAAATAGGCTTAATGACTAATTACAAGATTGGAGACATGTGTGATAGTAATTAAAGAAGCTAATTAGTTTGAAATATCACTATAATCCAATTATTTATTATCTTTTCTAAGGGGTACCAACAAATGTGTCCAGGCCATTTCAGAGTATCTTTGTAGAATAAGCAATAATTAATCTCTTTTCACAGCTTCTTTGCTTTATTCTATGACATACCAAAGGCATGGAAGTATACATGATAAAATAGCTTTTAATTTCATCACTTTTCAGGAGGAATGAAGCATTATTTCAATGAGCTGTAAGGGTACCAACAAATTTGAGCACATCTGTATATATATATATATATATATATATATATATATATATATATATATATATATAGTAACATAGCAGGCAGGGGGTTAAAATCCTCCCTGCGTAAGACATGTGTGCAGGCACAGTTTTTTTAGTTTGTTTTATTGCTTAATTAGTTTTGTTAATTATTTTATTGGTGATTATCCCCTGCACCTGGTGATTATTATTAAATTAGAGCCAGGTGCAGGGTATAAAAGAGAAGCAGTCAGTCTGCTCAGGGCTGCTGAGGAGAAGGAGGCAGAAGGGGTGCTTTGCTTCCAAGCAGTCGTGAAAAGGACAGAAAAAGTGTAAGTTTACAGAACGGAGTGTTTTGTTGTTGGGCAGGTAAACGGCTTAGTCGTCTTGCGGGTTAGTTTAGGTTCCTGTTTGTGTATTAGTTATTTGTTCAAAAAAAGAGCTAGGTGTTTGTTTTGTTTATTTTGATTTTGTGTTTGGTGAATTAAAAATAGCGCATCCGTGCTTTAAAAACTCCATTCCTGTGTCCTGGGTCTGTGCTTTTAAAGGGGCAACGAACCCGAGTGGGTGCGGTTCATTTACTATATATATATACAATGCCTATAGAAAGTCTACACACCCTTTCATTTTTTTCACCTTTTGTTGCCTTATAGCCTGGAATTCGAATGCATTAAAATATATTTTTTTGTCATTTATCTACACATCCTACCCCACAACTTCCAAGTGAAAAAAAAATATTCTAGAAATTTGTAGAAAATTAATTAAAAATAAAAACTGAAATAGCTTTGTTGGGTAAGTATCCACCCCCCTTGTAATAGCAATCCTAAATTAGCTCAGGTGTAACCAACCGCCTTCAAAATTACACACCAAGTTAAGTGGCCTCCACCTGTATTAAATTGTAGCAATTCACATGATTTCAGGATAAATTCAGCAGTTCCTGTAGGTTCCCTCTGCTGGGTAGTGCATTTCAAAGCAAAGATTCAACCATGAGCACTAAGGCCCTTTCAAAAGAACTCCGGGACAAAGTTGTTGAAAGGCACAGATCAGGGGATGGGTTTAAAAAAATATCAAAGGCCTTAAATATCCCTTGGGGCACGGTCAAGACGATTATTAAGAAGTGCAAGGTGTATGGCACCACCGAGACCCTGCCTAGATCAGGCCGTCCCTCCAAACTGGATGACCTAGCAAGAAAGAGACTGATCAGAGAGGCTACCAAGAGGCCAATGGCAACTTTGCAAGAGCTACAGGCTTTTATGGCCAAGACTGGTCAAAGTGGGCATGTGACAATAATATCCCAAGCACTCCACAAATCTGGCCTGTATGGTAGGGTGGCAAGAAGGAAGCCATTACTCAAGAAAGCCCACTTTGAATCCCATTTGAAGCATGCAAAAAAACTCAGGAGATTCTGTAGCCATGTGGCAAAAAGTTTTGTGGTCTGACGAAACTAAAATTGAACTTTTTGGCCTAAATGCAAAGCATTCTGTTTGGTGCAAACCCAACATAGCACATCACCCAAAGAACACCATCCTTACTGTGAAGGATGGTGGTGGCAGCATCATGTTATGGGGATGTTTCTCATCGGCAGGGATTGGGGCACTTGTCAGGATAGAAGGGAAAATGAATGGAGCAAAGTACACAAAAGTCCTTGAGGAAAACCTGCTGCCCTCTGCAAGAAAGCTGAAACTGGGATGGAAGTTTACCTTTCAGCATGACAACGACCCAAAGCACACAGCCAAAGCTACACTGGAGTGGCTAAGGAAAAAAAAGGTAAATGTCCTTGAGTGGCCCAGTCAGAGCCCCGACCTAAATCCAATTGAAAAGTTGTGGCATGACATGAAGATTGCTGTCCATCAACGCTCCCCAAGGAACTTGACAGAGCTTGAACAGTTTTGTAAAGAAGAATGGTCAAATATTGCCAAATCTAGGTGTGCAAAGTTGGTAGAGACCTATCCCAACAGACTCACAGCTGTAATTGCTGCCAAAGGTGCTTCCACCAAGTAATAACTTAGAGGGGTGGAGACTTATTGTGACAGTCTGGCTCGCAGTGGTGAGGTTGATGACATCACGGACCAGGAAGTAACTGAAATCAAACAGTGGATGGGCGGGTGAAGCTGAGTGCAATGGCACTCAGCGTGTTTAATAAACAAAACAAAAGATTTAAACAATGAACAAAACACAAAACAAAAAGGCGCGATGGCCAAACAAATAGAAACAAGTATATATTTTTAAATATAGCAATTGTTAATTTTATATGTTCTCGCGCTCTCTCTCTCCGCTCTCCCGTACTCTCCTCTCTACACTCAACCCCGAGTGCAGAGAGCTGCAGGTTTATATACTCTGGCCGAGGGATTAACTAGTTGTTAATTATCTTATTACCCCTCGGCCAGAGTCTGCACGCGTTTGGTAAGGATGCATGACTGTCAGTTAGTTAAATAATCAGTAGCTGATCAGCCATGCATCCTCACAGGGTTTTTAAATATAATAATAAAAGACGCGGCGCTTTTATCCGCGCCGCAAACAAAAATACAAATAATAATAAATAGGGGCGGGAACTCCGCCACACTTATCCAATTATGATCTTTCAGTTTTGTATTTTTAATATATAGTTTTTTTCTCAATAAAAACTTTTTTCCCCTTAACAGTGTGGAGTATGGTGTGTAGATAAGTGGAAAAAATCCTCATTTAAATGCATGAAAATCTGAGGCACTGACACAACAAAATGTGAAAAAAGTTCAAGGGGGTGTAGACTTTTTATAGGCACTGATTATTTATTTATATATATATATATATATATATATATATATATATATATATATATATATATATATATATATATACAGTGCCGTGAAAAAGTATTTGCCCCCTGTCTGATTTTCTGCATTTTTGCATATTTTTCACATTGTATTTGGTCAGATTTTTTTTGTGGGTTGTAGTAGTATATAGAGGGAGTCTGAGAGAAAAAAATGACACCAGGTGGGGTAATCAAACATGCAATCTTCAGATGTGAAAAAGTTATTGCCCCCCCCCCCCAGTTAACTCAACACAATTAAAGGGATAATTAGGGTCAGCTGTTTGAGTACTTTGGTTAACAACCAGGCCTGATTTGGGCCAGCCCTGCCCAATATAAATCTGACTAACTTTGGCCCTTACCATCAGAGTGAAGTTGTCAGCACACAGGTTCTAGAGGCACATCATGCCACGAACAAAAGAAATTCCTGAAGACCTCCGGAAAAAAGCTGTTGATGCCTATCATTCTGGAAAGGGTTACAAAGCCATTTCTAAGGCTCTGGGGCTCCACCGAACCACAGTCAGAGCCATACTGTCCAAATGGAGAAAGTTGGGGACAGTAGTAAATCTTCCCTGGAGTGGCCATCCTGCCAAAAGCTCTACAAAGTCATCCAGGATGTCACAAAGAGCCCTAGAACAACATCCAGGGATCTGCAGGGCTCTCTCGCCTTGGCTAAGGTCAGTGTTCATGACTCCACCATCAGAAAGACACTGGGCAAAATAGGATTCATGGCAGAGTAGCAAGGCAGAAACCATTGCTCATTAAGAAGAACGTGAATGCTCGTCTCAAGTTTGCCAAAAAAGCACCTGGATGATCCTCAAGAGGTCTGGAACAATGTTATTATTATTATTATTATTATTATTATTATTATTATTATTATTATTATTATTATTATTATTATTTATTTCTTAACAGACGCCCTTATCCAGGGCGACTTACAGTCGTAAACAAATACATTTCAAGAATCACAGTACAAGTAATAATACAATTAAGAGCAAGATAAATAGAATGACTTTGGTTCAAGCAAGTACAAGTGTGACAAAATACGATTCAATAATACAGCAGATAACAGTGTCAGCGATAGTTACATCAGGATATAATTAAATACAAAATACTACTCATGGACAGATGAGTCAAAAGTGGAACTTTTTGGCTGACATGGGCCCCATTATGTCTGGCGAAAACCAAACACTGCATTCCATGGTAAGAACCTCATACCAACAGTCAAGCATGGTGGTGGTAGTGTCATGGTTTGGGAATGCTTTGCTGCATCAGGACCTGGACGCCTTGCCATTATTGAAGGAACCATGAATTCTGCTCTGTATCAGAGAATTCTACAGGAGAATGTCAGGCCATCCGTCCGTGAGATGAAGCTGAAGCGCAGCTTCGTCATGCAGCAAGACAATGATCCGAAACACACAAGCAAGTCTACATCAGAATGGTTGAAGAACAAGAAATTTAAAGTTTTAGAATGGCCTAGTCAAAGTCCAGACCTAAACCCCATTGAGATGTTGTGGCAGGACCTGAAACGAGCAGTTCATGCTCGAAAACCCACAAATGTCACTGAGTTGAAGCAGTTCTGCATGGAGGAGTGGGCCAAAATTCCTCCACGGCGCTGTGAGAGACTAATCAATAACTACAGGAAGCGTTTGGTTGCAGTTATTGCTGCTAAAGGTGGCGTAACCAGTTATTGAGTCTAAGGGGGTGATTTACTTTTTCACACGGGGGCATTGGGTGTTGCATAACCTTCTTTAATAAATAAATGAAATATGTATCACATTTTTGTGTTATTTGTTCATTCAAGGTCCCTTTTATCTAATATTAGGTTTTGGTTGAAGATCTGATAACATTCAGTGTCAAAAATATGATAAAATGCAGAAAATCAGACAGGCAAATACTTTTTCACGGCACTGTAGCTACATATTTATAATTTTATTTTTTAAAAAAACTAATTTATTTCAGTTCACAATTACATTTAAAAATAGATGGTGCTGATCAAGCTTGAACTGCACATTTTATTGTGTTGGTTGTATTTCTAATTTCTAAATTATTGCCCCTAGTACATTTTGGTGGTGGTCTAAATGGGTGAATTTCCTGATTAAAGAAATACATAAATACATTTTAAACAATTTTATTACAGTTAAGAATAATAAAAACAATAGCATCAGTAATAAAACTAATTTAAATGCAATGGATGTAGTAATTGTAACAATTTAATATGCAATTAAAACTTTTTAGATGTAACGAATGGCTTCATATGCTGGATTAGACTGATAACTAACCTTTTCCTCAAATGCTATCTGAACATCTGGTCCGTTTTGAAACACTACCCGAGAGCACACAGACCAGATTCCACCTCCCTGTGACAAAAATACAGAAGTGGTTTATTGCTCTGCTGGTGTTACAGGCTAATTCTCACCACGGCATTTTGTGGCATCCTGGTGATATACATGCTTATTTGAAGGAGTGAAAACTGACAAAAAGGCAATATATATACAGTAGTTCCTCATACAAGTTAGAAATACTTATTTGAAACTACCGAGAGTCTCTATACAGCTCAAAGAGTTTTGCTGTTTTTACCATTTTGCAGTGGCAAAACTAAATCACTTAGAATTACCATCTGTACCAGTACCAAAAGTTTGAAACTTTCCTACATCAAATGTGAAAAAAAGTAAATACCTCTTATACACAATGAGATATAAGTCGTCAAACTAAGGTAAAATTGTTATTCTCCTTCAGCTAAATAACTGGACATCTACCAATCATGTGATTTCACATGTTGGTCAACATCAAAATAAACCAGGGAATGCAAGCAGTTTGATATCCACACCGTCTATATTAAACCATTTATTTATATTTTAAAACAGCACATATCGCACAAAAAAAAATACTGTTGTTTGAACTTGCAACATGAGGTCCTTCAGGAGCACACGGCCTTAGTCTGCGCTGCGCTGTTGTTGAAATGCATTAATTTTTTAAGCTTAAATCCAAGCCTGACCAGCTTTCGCTGAAAACCTGAAGGTTCTGCTCGAGTAGAAATTTTCCATTTCCTGTTTGAAAATATTCCTCATTTAATTAATAAATAAAGGGAAAATGTATTAGGTAGAAATAAATCAATAATTTAAATCAATGTATAGAGGAATAAATATATTTAGAAATAAATATTTTTAAAGAAATAAATGTAGAAATTAATACATGTTTATATTACAAATGTATTAATAAATAGCAAGCCAGAAAAAATGTCACATTAATTGATTTGGCTGATGCTTTTATCCAGAGCAATTGGCATTTGTATACCTATATAAAAAGTACAAGTTTCATGTCAAAAACCAAAAAATAGTTATACAACGAGGCACTAGTGATCCTTCACTTACAGCATCTGTGGAGTATTGATTAGAGCACTGTGCTCCTGACTGGAGGGTTGTGAGTTCAATCCCAGGTGGGTGACACGTTGCTGCTTTACCTAGATTGGTCCACTAAGAAACCCAACTGTAAAGGAGTAATTGTATGTACAAAAAAAATAATGTCAGAATTGTAAATTGGCCTGGATAAGGGTGTCTGCTAAGAAATAAAATAATAATTTTCAGGCATGGTTGGTACTTGGATGGGAGACTACCTGGCACAACCAGGTACTTTACACTTTTCTTTGGAGTTTTACTTGTTTACAATAACAAATAGTAGATTAAACAACACAAATGAACTGATTTACTTTTAATTTATTGATGCCAGCAGCTTTGCTCGCCTTAAATTCCCAGCTTGCTGCGCTCCTCTTAAATAATTCCCACCTCGCTTTGCTCGCCTAAAAAAAAAAAAAAAAACCTGGATGACAGATTCCTAATATTGTGAAGGTGGCTCTTTTGATAAATTAATAAGTAATAGTAATATTTTCTATATTAACTTTTAAATGTTTAGCAGTGCTGTTTTGAGAATAGGCCTATACAGTGTATATCTTAGTAGTAATATATTTGTTTTAATTCATGGCCTCAAAGGAATCAGTAAACTCTCATTTGGCCCCGAGAAAAATATTCCTGATAACACCGTGACCTGCAATGCCTGGACTGTTTTGTTGGATTTGCTATGAAAACAAAAGTTGTTTATCACAGTAGGCTATGTTGTGGGGAAGTGTTTATTGAAACTGGAGATTCTGTGAAGACTTCAGGCATTTTCTGGATTCTACCAATTTTATGTCGAGCAGCAACATACAGCAAGTTCAAATATTTCTCACTATTTACTGTGTTTGATTTTATTCTGATATTGCTAGGTTATATTGCTGTAAAACAAGACCATTTTACCAGTAAAGCAGGGTGCTAATTTTGCATTTATTATAAGTCTGCATTATTAATGTGCCATATATTTATTGTGAATTTGTGATAGTGTAATCTAGCACTGCAGAAGCGCAAATATTTGTTGAAGGAAAAATGTACCCATTTCTGTCATTTTCCACATGTTTTACTGCAACGGTGCCAATAAGCACAGCTGGGACATTATCAGATGTTATTCATTTAAAGTACAATTACATGCATTATGCTGCTTCTGTAATTAGAAGAAGACCCCAAACAGCTTTTCTTTCAGTTTACGGTGTGCACAATTCTACAAACTGACACATGCGCTTTTAGGCATTAATATACTGTATACATATTTTATTTAGTTCCAATCCATATACTCTATTAAACCAAAATCATGAAAATACTGTTAATATATCAATGCAACTGCCTTATCGATATAAACAATTTAAACATGTTTAAACAGGAAAGCATGCATAAAAGCTGCAGTTATTTTATCGCTGATCATTAATTCATTTAAAAAAAAAAAAAAAAAAAGCATCAAAGTCCCGGCATGCAGTATATTCGTCGGGCCGGGACATTTCAATTTGATGATAATAAGCAGAGCGTGACATTAACAGAAGTGACATTAAATTTGA
Organism: Acipenser ruthenus; assembly: GCF_902713425.1. NCBI lineage: Eukaryota > Metazoa > Chordata > Actinopteri > Acipenseriformes > Acipenseridae > Acipenser > Acipenser ruthenus. The sequence goes on along the minus strand of NC_081224.1, from coordinate 9,637,043 downwards.
CTGCATTATGGCTGCATCTTCTTTTCTTTTCATACATTTAAACTGTAAAACCACAGAACGTGTGAAACGTTTAATATCTAAATGGCATGTGTGTATTGTACAACAAAAATGTGTTTATACGTAATTAGGTGTAACATTGGTGTTTAGTCATTTGAAACTCTTAATAATTGTTAAACGTTATGTGTTTAATCTGTGCCATTTTTATTATTATTATTATTTGTTTATTTAGCAGACGCCTTTATCCAAGGCGACTTACAGAGACTAGGGTGTGTGAACTATGCATCAGCTGCAGAGTCACTAACAACTACGTCTCACCCGAAAGACGGAGCACAAGGAGGTTAAGTGACTTGCTCAGGGTCACACTGAGTCAGTGGCTGAGGTGGGATTTGAACCGGGGACCTCCTGGTTACAAGCCCTTTTCTTTAACCACTGCTATACTTTAACATTCAGATTTTAAACACAAACCCTGTTATAAACACATATGGATGTTTAAAAAGTGTTAAAAATCATAAACACGTCCAAGAGTTTATAAAATAAAGACCACATGGTGTTTAATTCCTAAACACATTAAAAATCATAAACCCAGTGACGTGTTTGAAAAGTGTGACAATAAGTGTTTTACAGTTCATTACACACTCCTATCTTAGCCACTGTACTTTCTTCTGTGCTTCAACAATTTTTCTGTTTTCTTGGATTATTTGAAGTAGTTTTCTTTATATCATAGTTCCCCTACAAGTCTGCAAAACCATTACTTTGTAGCCAGACTTGGGGTCAGCAGTGTGGAGTAGTGGTTAGGGCTCTGGACTCTTGACCAGAGGGTCGTGGGTTCAATCCTGGGTGGGGGACACTGCTGTTGTACCCTTGGGCATGGTATTTTACCTAGATCCAGTATAAACAACTGGATAAATAGGTAATTGTATGTAAACATAACATTATTGTAACAATTGTAAGTCGCCCTGGATAAGGGTGTCTGCTAAAAAAATAATTAATAATAATTTAAATGCAATCTGCTGAACTATTTGCATTTGACTTGGTATTTGTATATTCTGAAATATAAGAATTTGCATTTGAATTTCAAATCATGGGATCACTTCAAAAATATTTCACTTTCAAATGCATTTAAATACTTTTCAATAATAATGCTCATAATAAACTAGAGAGACTTTTCAGTATTGCTGGTAAAGTAGATCAACCTGAAAGATGCAAACTAAAGGACACTTTTGAGAGCTTCATGTTTATTAAACGTAACAATCAAAACAAGTAAAAAGAATAAACTGTGCAGTGCACACGTATATAAATATATACATATATATCATCATTTATGGCAGTTTTTCACAGACCTGGTCCTGGAGACCCACTGTGTCTGTTGTTTGTGTTCCAACTTAGTTCTCAATTATTGAACTAACAATTAGTTACTTAATGCAATGTTAGACATAACTTGAAATATCCAACTCTTTTGGCTGCTTTCACAAACCCTGATCAGCACAAATCTTGGACTACCTTACCTGAGTTAACATTAGGTAGTCCTAAATTAGTGCTAATTGAGGCCTGTGCAGCCAGCTATTTAAGAGCTAAAAATAATTCAAATGCTCTGATTAGACAAATTATTCGTTCAATTGAGGGTTCAATTAAGTAATTCAGAGGTCAGCTGGAATAAAAACCAGCAAACACTGGGTCCTCAGGACCAAGATTGGGAAACACTGTTTTATGTAACTTGCTTCCTATATTGGTACATACGTGTTAATTTTTGATTACTATGTGATTACTGTGTTTATGTTGCTATTATATAAACTGTTCTCCTTATGCGTCACCTTCGATAAAGGCCTCTGCTAAAGTCATGATAATAAATCAGTCAATTAACATATGTTGTTTGGGAAAGTATTTGAAATGCATTTAGCATTTGTCACACATTTGCATTTGTATTTAGTTTGGTAGTAAACGTATCACATTTGCATTGAGCAAATTCAGAATTTCAAATACATGCAGTCATTTGCATTTAAATCTAAATGCATTTGACCCTGTGTTTGATTATATCACATTATGCTTATGGATACTCGTATAATAATATTAATGATTACAATTTATTTCATACAGGGGACCTGAAACACTGGAACCATCATGCCTTTCACCACGAAACGACAAAGAAAACAACAACATAAATACTACATGAACAGGATAGGACAGGATAAGGATCCACAAATATGCAGCCCACTCACAACTTCAATAACACATCAGAAACCAGAGACACAGACACAACCACAATTTCAGCAATCTCCAGACCGATCACAGCACGTTGAGAGTTACTATCTTGCAACTGTCCATGTAGCATCTCCTGGCCAACCACAGCCCGTTGAGGGTTATTATCGCGCAACTGTCAATGTAAAATATTCTGAAAGAAATTCGAAAGTCCAAAACAGTTTGGGAAGACATTGTGGAAGTTTATAATGCTTCATGGAAGTTGAAGGAAGTCAATCCTTTTGGGAAACCAAACCAGACAAGACCGTTACAAAGCGACACAATGCCAAGTTTACTGCTGTGCATAAGAGCAAAATTACTGTGGACAACAGGAATTACCAGTTACCTTCCATTATCATACACCAAGGATAGGGTGTTACTTCAGTACACTATGTGTCTGTTCTTGCTGTGGGTGCTACTGGAAAATGGGTGCATGCAAATGATGCACTTATTGAAGTCAAACCATGGCCAAGAAATGCAAAGGACATGTATATGGCCTTTTATGAAGAGATCTAATGTTTAACAAATTTGTGATAACCTTAAAAAAAATACTTATTTTAAAATCATGTTCCCATTGAAACCTATTAGCATCGACTGCACTGGTAATTTTCACATATATTCCCAGCGTCCTATTTTGAGGACAGTCAGGTTAGACGTGCTCCAGTAATCAGTCCACTGAACACTCACGCCAGCTATGAATCTCAAACACATAGAAAATAAGAACATAAGGATTTCATCAAGCAGCTTCTTAAAGGATCCCAGGGTGTCAGCTTCAACAACCTTACTGGGGAGTTTGCTCCAGACTCCCACAATTCTCAATGTAAAAAAGTGCCTCCTATTTTCTGTTTTAAATAGCCCTGTACCTAATTTCCATTTGTGACCCCTGGTCCTTGTTTAATTTTTCAGGTCAAAAAACTCCTGAGGGTCTACATTGTCTACACCTTTTAAAATTTTGAATAGCTGAATCAGATCCCTCCGTAGTCTCCTTTGTTCAAGACCAAACAGATTTAGTTCATTTAGCCTGTCTTCGTATGACATGCTTTTCAGACCAGGAATAATTCTGGTTGCTCTTCTTTGCACTCTTTCTAGAGCAGCAATGTCTTTTTTATAGCGGGGTGACCAAAACTGAACACAGTATTCTAGGTGAGGTCTTACTAATGCATTGTATAGTTTTAACATTACTTCCCTCAATTTAAATTCAACACTTTTCACTATATAGCCAAGCATTCTGTTGGCCTTTTTAATAGCTTTCACCACATTGTCTAGATGAAGATATTATTGTATCGACAAACTTTTTCATAGGTCCCTGTAACAGAGAAAGAATGAGCTTGGTTATAAATCTCCCTCCTGACCTTTGAGGGCGCTGTGTAAAGGGAACAGAGAGCCTCGGACTGGATGGTCTGACAATTCATTCCAGGGAAAGGTGGAAGTCGGCCATCTAGAAAGGGGGCGGAGCTACGGTACATCAAGTCATCACTCCAGAAGGGAAGCGATGTGGCAACCGCGGATTGGAGGAGAAACGGTTGCACTCGCTAACCAAGGGGGTACAAAAGGGAACGTGGCTAAGAGATCTGTTCCTTTGTTATGGTTGCAAGCGAACCAAAAGGAGAATCAAAAACGTACCATTAGTGTTTAGTGTTCTGTTTGTTTGTCATGTCTAATTATACTTGTTTGTTCTTGTTAGACGGCTAACACGATCCAGAGCTGTTGCTTAAGGCCAGCACTAAACCCGGACAGCACTTCATCACTGTGGCAGATTTCAAAGCAAGTGCAGGCAAATTTACTTGGGACTTTTATGTTTTAAACAAAGCACAGTTTTTTTTTTTCCAAGCCAAAGGAGGCTGAATGACCCCGCAAGCTACAAAAATGCATTTTAATAATAACAATAAAATAAATATAAGTACTACATTAACCCGTATTTTCTGGATGTTTAAATCTGTGTTTCTGCCTCAGTCACGATTTCAAAGGTAAGTTAAATTTAGCCTTTTTCCTTGGAAACATGGTTGTTTTTCTAAAAGGAGACTCCACCCCCAATTATATACATATTTGATTCCACATAAATAACTCTCTCTTCTTTGTTCCCTGTTATTTCTTTTGACCTCCTCCTCCCCTGCCTCCACCTTGCAGGATGCCTTGTCCAGGGGGATGGTGGCCTTGTGTGCCACTTTTTTGCCTGCTGGCTTAGTTATAAATTATTTTCAGATTTTCCTAGTTCAGCTGGTATAGTATGGATCAAAGCATTTCATGTTATTGCATGAATATATCATTGTTAATAATTAATTTATTGTATCATTTAGTGGATGTCTCCTTTCTGAAATGTATAGTACCATTTTAAATCCTTTCAAACTATAACAATGAGTATTGCATTACTGTGCTGTATCCTTGTATTATTCTCCAGATTGAGGCTGTACACATTTATTAACCACTGGAAACTCATTTTCAGAGTCATTGACTTTTCAGATGTACGAACAACCTCCATCCTCAAGGTGTTCAGAACTATGAGGTTCTACTGTATTTGCAGAATTAACAGTTACATTTAGACTTTTGCGCCTAACAAAATGTAAGTTATCATAATGATATAGTTAAAGAGAAAATTAAAATAACAGGTAGATGTCACTTAAAAAATTGCTCCAAAAAATTACAAAATAGCCTGTCCTCAAATGAGGACAATGGCACTTAATGAGTTAAACCAGACAGACGTGGCAAACTTTGAACCCTTGGTTAATTCCTTTAGGAACTAGTAGTATCATGAATACAAAAAATGCAAAGTGCCCCAGTTGTGTAGCTAGCATGACTACCAACAGGAAAGGTTTTGTATTCTGGTACAAACTACAAGAAAACAAAGTCGAGCCAACAAACATGTCAGCTGTTGGATTTTCAGTGGTTTACCTTATTTGGAAGTGTTCAAAAAGTCTTGAGATGGTGGGTGGAGTTTTTTTCATGAATAGGCAGTTTGAAAGTTCCTCATTGATTAGGGTATAAAAAGGCTGGCTTGGAGGCAGCCATGATCTGCTGTCGAGAATCACACTGAAAGAACGTCGGACGGCCCACCCCAGGTAAGAAATACTGTACTGATATTGAAACGTTGGTATCTCCTATGGTTTTACCGCCAGTATTTTATAAGAGATTGGTCTTCAATGGGGAATCAGAAAAAGAACAGCAGATTAATACCGAAGCACCTTTACGAGCGTCCCGTTCAAATTTCAAAATTCAAATCTTCAAATTTCTTTATTTACCCAGCTCCCTGGAGATATACATCTCAAATTTCAAGGGGGTCCTGGCAAGAGAACGAGGCAAGAAATAATGTTAAAAAATCAATAGCAAAAGAGATATTCAAAACAGGACAAAAATAGATAATACAATAATAATGCAAAAAAAAACATTAATACAATTAAAAGCATAAAAAGTAAAACAATTACAATTTACTTGATCCTGATCACAGTCGATATTTACAGGATTTGCGACCCTGAGTTTAGGAACTGTTGACAGTTCCCTTGAGTTAACAGCATCAATTAATTAGTGCATGTCGCCAAGCAATTGTAAGCAGGGTGGAGCTCACCCAGGTGTTGAAGGTGAGTCTTAAAAGAGTTTGTTATAACAGGGAGTCGTTTGAATTGATAGAGAAAAGCGTCCATGTTTTGATTACATTTATTTTGCAATTATTGTTGAGGATTTCCAGTATATATTTTGACAAATGCATTTGTATAATCTGTCAAAGGCATTTGCAAAGTCTCAGTTGTGCATTTGTATTTAGATGCAACTGAAGTGCATGCATCTATTTGTATTTGCATTTGCGTTGGTAAGATTTGCAGGTATTTGCATTTGCATTTAAATGCACTTGAACTCCACTATGGCTCCAGTCGGAATCGATTCAGTTCCTTCAACATGCCTTCGTAACACATTCATTTTAGTCTAGTTGTTTTTCGTTAAGATGCAACAAAACTAAGTTTCTTAACCTAGTTTAGTACCAGAGTTCATTTTTTAAATGAAAATTCATGTGTGCTATGTGGTTCTTTCAAAGCTGCACATGTGAGACCTGTGTAGTGAGAGGTGCAGGACAGGCAAGATTTATAGCATTATTATGTCAGCTACAATATCTTTAACCCTTTGCAGATGGCCCATTATAATTCTGATTGAAAATATACAGTAGAGTGCAAATTTATTAGAATTATTTAGAACCTCATACAAGTACAAAGCTTCTCTGAAATCATATAAAAATTGGCACAACCACCCCCCCCAAGAAATTTACAAAATATTAACCGTAGGGAAATAGTGACAGTAGAAACCTCAGGGATGACACTCCAATGAAAACACCAATAGAGATCCTTTTTTTTATTTGGTGCAGCGTGACGGTGGGGTGAAAGTTGAACTCTGCTCAACATAACCATAATATTTAGGTTTGCAAAATATGATCTGGAAGTACTGAAACCAAACATCAATAACCTTTGATTTAATTTCCACTTTTCTCCCCAGTCCTGTGAAGAAGCAAAATGAAGGCTGCTTTTCTTCTTTCTCTGCTTTGCAGTTTGACACTCACCTTGGCTTTTGGTAAGTTACCAGACTTTCAGAGTGAAAAAAAACAGGACACTTATTTGTTTTCTTTAATTCATTACTGCCGTACCAACTCTGGATCAGTTAATTATAAAGTTACATTTTATTTTGTTATTATTATTATTATTATTATTATTATTATTATAACTGTATAAAATAACACATTCATAATTAATAACATCGGGTGGATTTATTGCAGCTCATAACATTTAATTATTTTCCTACTACTGTCATTAGGCTACAGAAAACAGACCTTTTTATATATATATATACTTCAATGGAAAGATTCCACGCATTCTAAATACAGTTGAGCTAGAGGGATATAATCCCTGATATATGCCTTTAGAATCTTTGTAACCTCATCACAAAAACAAACCAAACAAGATCACTCCATCAGCTATTAACAAAATGTTGTTTAAAGTAAATGTCAACCTTTTTAATAAAATGTCAGTTGAGGAATGGCTAAATCAAAACATCCCCGAAAATACAAGCACCTCTGAGATGATGTAGTCGCTATATTTAATACAGAGAGAAGTTCTGTCGGACAAACGAAAAACCTACCATCAGCACAAGTACAAGCAGTGCTAGACATGGGAGCATTACCCAACACCGACTTAATTGAACTGAAATAGAAAGAACTGAAAAAAATACCAGAAAACAAAGCTTGGGTAATCACTGTTTTTCGAGACTGGTTAAAGGAAAATAATACAACCGCAAACTTTGAGGAAAACACGAAGAGTTTAAATGAATATCTCAGAGAATTTTATGCAACCATCAAAAATAAAGGGACAAGAGAGTATATATATTATATATAATATAAGACATGTTAAAATATGTATATATGTATTTTTAAATCTTAAATCTTGTATTTTTTCCCCAGATTTATAAAAGTTGTGAAAATAAATAAATATTTTTTTAAATGTGTACATTCAGATATAATGTATAAATCAAATTACAAGATTTAACATTTAGCTAAATATTTAACTAAATATTAAATCTCTTAACAAGATTTAACATTCGGCTAAATATTTAACTAAATATTAAATCCCTTAACTAGATTTAACATTTAGCTAAATATTTAACTTCATCTTAAATCAATTAACAAGATTTAACATTTAGCTAAATATTTAACTTCATCTTAAATCAATTAACAAGATTTAACATTTAGCTAAATATTTAACTAAATATTAAATCTCTTAACAAGATTTAACATTTAGCTAAGTATTTAACTGGCCAGCTAAATCTAAAAACAACGCAATTTGATTGGCTCTTGTAATGTTAATTGGGAATATGCAAATTGAAGCATTACAAGCACCAATCAGGTCTGGTGTTTTTGTGTGGTACAAACTGTCGGAATCATCACTCAATGATACTATAGCTCAGCAGATTGCTTTGGTTGGCCTAGATTTCTCTTTTCATTTTGACGCCATAAAACTATTGCACAAAAATCAAACAGATGAAATTCAACACGAAACGTATTAGTAGGATTTGACTGGTACGATTTCCAACACACATAAGTAATGTCTAAAATTCACGGGTACGATGACCTCAGACAGTGTTGCCAGATCTGAAAAATGAAAATATCGTATTGGAGCCTCAAAATTATTCTATTTCATGAAAAATGATCATACATCCCAAAATTTAAGAGCACGCAAATATAAACTTTTTTTTTTTCGTCCTTAATAGGATCATATTGCTGTAAATAGCTACTAACCTTGAGATAATGTATGTACAAGGAGGCTGTGTGGTCCAGTGGTTAAAGAAACAGGTTTATAACCAGGAGGTCCCCAGTTCAAATCCCACCTCAGCCACTGACTCATTAAGTGACCCTGAGCAAGTCACTTAACCTCCTTGTGCTCCGTCTTTCGGGTGAGACGTAGTTGTAAGTGACTCTGCAGATGATGCATAGTTCACACACCCTAGTCTCTGTAAGTCGCCTTGGATAAAGGCGTCTGCTAAATAAACAAATAATAATAATATAATAATATAACATGGGTGTCTGCGGATAGGTGCTTGGGGTGGCACTTGCAAAAGCACAACTTGCAAACTGTGCAAACCATAAATAAAATCCATGTTTGATGCAGCTGTGTTGTATTTGCTTCATTTTATAACTTGCATGATTTATACCGTGATATTAGGGTTACCGTGGGATTTATTTTTAAGGTTGCCATACCGTGGAAATGTTATACCATCCCATCCCTACTCCCAATGACAGAAGATGAAAAAAATATCAGATTTTTTTTTTTCTTCAAATGCGAGTACTCTGTGGACCTTCCTGAATTATAGTACATTTTGGCCACTTTTACAATGATGTCTCGTACATATCATATAAATACAATAATTATCGTAGGTCTGGCAGCACTGAGTGCCCTACAGGGTAAGTGCTTCTGGAGAACAAGGGCATGACCGGAGGTGAAGCATGTGCTACGAGAGACACTAAAGTCAATGTTTGTTTGTTTGAAAGTAAAGGTCTGGGCAGGGTGTTTTGCTGCAGTATAACATTTATATATTTTTTTCCCACTAGTTTTTTTCATTTCTTTTGCTGGTATGCTATACTGTCAGTTTTTCTTTTCTTACCGGTTCACACCGCCTCACTTTAATCACTGCTTTTAATGTACATCTTTTAATAGTGAAACCACAGTTGTGTTTAAATAGACATTAACAAAAATTGTAAAATTCTCAAGTAGAGGCAACACGATAAAACACAACTCAGCAGTGTACAGGTGTGATACAGATTTATTTATCCTTGTTGGATAAATAACTCTATTATTCATTGAGAATGATTACTTTTATAAAAACAAACGTGCCATTGAACTTGTACCATTAAGTAATTTCTTAACGTATTGAAAACTGCTAGTATTACCTATGAAGAGAATTACACTAGTATTTTGCTGACGTTTTGACTGGAGCTGTTTTAACCCAGTTATTAGTGAGTTTGGCATGTCATTGCTTGAAAGCCGTTTCCAGCAATAAACCCAGTATACTTTATTCAAGAGGCCCGCTTGCATTTATCCAACCCACGTCTTGCCCTTTACCCTTTTGTAAACCTTAGCTTACAGAGATCAAAGAACAGGAAAAGTAGGATATATATCTATTTGTTAATGTGGATTGAAGGAGGAGAAGCATTGGCAGCAGATTCTAAGCAATTCCCCAAACACGATCTTTATAACCAGAGAAAGAAAGATGAAATCATTCCATCTTCATACTGTGGTGGAAACAATTCAACTGTCTTCGGCAGTTGATGAGCAAAAGATAAAATTCTCTCGGATGTGTTTCAGAGGCGTTATTTCAGAAGATCCGGGGGGCGGGGGGGGGGGGGGGCGGGGCGGGGGGGGCAAAGTTGTGTCAAATAGCATAGTTGTGTCAAACAGCACCACTGCCCCAAATAGCATCATGAATGAGAGAACGCAGGGCTTTGTCAACACTGTTCTTTTTCTTCAAATAAATTATACACTATGTGTAATGCAGGTATTTTTAAAAGCACGGCGCTGGTTTATAACAAACTCGAAAATGAGTTTCCACTATGTCTCATTTTATGCTAATAACATGTCTTGGGGGGGGGGGGGTCAATAAGCGGAAAAATAATGGAGAATAATATAGACCTACGACAAATCTGGGGGGGCAACTGCACCCACACCCCCAGCCACATACCAGATGATGCTGATGATGTGTTTTGACCCTCAGACCAGCCAAATTAACAGAATCCTGAGGGCGTAAAACTACAGCCTTATAACCCAATCCTTTCTGCCAGAGCCCTGAAATAAGGAGGTAGACTTTTAAGATAACACAAACAATGTTTTTCTCTTTTAGTCTGTGGACCTCTCCCAAAAGAGAAATTTGAGACGTGTGACAGCAAAGGATTGAGCAACTGCACCAAAATCGGACACTCATGTTACCAGTACTTCCGAGGGCCTCTGTCTTTTTATTGTGTCAATGTAAGAATCTTGATTCTGTGTGTCTGTCTGTCTGTCTGTCCCTGCAGTCAGCAAATACTACAGTACAGCTTAAGTGTCTGCAAATTTGTTTCAACACAATTTATTTACCAGCATTATTATTATTATTATTATTATTATTAATAATAGCGATGTAGAGTAGCCAGTGATTTCATGAAAATGCAAACGTTGAGAAGCACTGCTGTGCTTAATTAGCTTTAAATGTCATTTTATTGTTTTTATTTATTTTTAAAGTTACACTTCTCCTTAGTATTTAATAGTGTTCTGCTCCAGTCATTCTCAATGGTTCTGGGTTCTGTTGCTTCTCCAATATCAAGTTCTTATTTGAAATCTGCCTTTACCCAGCTTTGAGCTGCTTTCAGCTTGTCTGGACAATCCTATGTGAGCTGAACAACCTTTGCCTCCACCCTTCCATATCTCTCTCTATTTTATATATATATATATATATATATATATATATATAGAGCGAGAGAGAGAGAGAAAGAGAGAGAGATGTATATGTGTGTGTGTGTGTGTGTGTATGTTAAGGTAAAAGTTCAAATCGAGTAAATCTTAAGTTTTACCGGTGACTGTCAACATATAACAAGTAATGTGGTAAATGGCTGGAATTCTCAAGAAAGCTATTGCTTGATAAATCCACTGCTGGATGAAGGCATCCCCAAGATTCTTCTACAAAAGCTTGTCTTCTGCATCCCTCATCCATGTTGCTCCAGCGAGTTTCTTAATTTCATCTTGCCATCTTCCTGGAGGCCTTCTTCTTGGTCTCTTTATATCTCTTGGGATCCAGCAATGGTCTGTTCTTCTTGCTACATGGCCGGTCCACTGCCGTTTCAGTTTTTTTGCTCTTATAATAACATTGCATACTTTTGTTTGTGCTCTTATCCATTCCTTCCTTTTCCTGTCTCTTCTTGTTATTCCCAGCATGCATCTTTCCATACTCCATTGAGTCGTTTATCATTTTTGAGTCATTTTTACATTGAGGGTCAAGGTTTCACATCTGTAAGTTAGCACTGGCAGCACGCATTGGATGAAGACTTTCCTTGTGAGGCATAAGGGTAGTTTCCCTTTCAGAAACATGCTTAATCTTCCAAAGGCACTCCAGCCCATTTTTGCTCTTCTGTTGATTTCGCACATTTGGTTCTCAGTTGCCAAAACTAACTGTCTTAAGTATGCGTAGTTATTGACTTCTTCAAGCTTCATGGGGTTTCCATGCTGGACAATTTACACGTGAAATGGTGATGCGCGTGCACGTTTGGGAGAATTACTCGTGTAAATCAGGTTTGTGGATGGAAAAAACAGCCAAAGAGAGGGACAGGTTGAATCTCATTTACACGTGTAAATGACGACAAACACGGGAAAATCCATGCCCAGTTTCGCATGGAAACCTGGATTTCACATGTAAATGTTAGTGAGCTTGTTTATTCTTAAGTGACATCACTATAACTATTGCAAGGGAGCAGGTCAGCTGTCACTGTGGATTCCGAGACGGCAGAAAGTAAGTGGCTGATGCATGGTTTTATGGTTAGCAGTGGTGTAGTTCACCTTAATGATAATGCGGGCGGCTTTTTTATTATTGTTTTTTGCAGTGTCTGTCCTGTCATGTTGTATATATCTTGTGGGTTTGTTCTCTGCAAATTCGATTAGTCTGTCGCCCCTCTCGTTCCTGTCGCCATGTCCAACTTTGCTGACCGAATTCTCGTCCTCTATTTTGGCGTTGAAGTCACCGATGATGAACTTATATGGCTCTTCCCATTTTTGTGTAGTTTTTGTACTTCATAAAAATCTTCAACTTCATCCGAATAGCTTGTTGTTGGTGCATATACTTGGATGACCTGAAGTTCATACTTCCTTGAAACTTTGACTATCAGTCTTGTGGACCTCTCTGATGAGCTGTCAATCTCTACTACGTTATTCTTGATTCTCTTATGGACAATGAATCCAACGCCTCCTGTTCGTCTATCTGTAGTGCCTTGTTAGAAGAGAAGATGTCCACTTGAGTTCTACTAGTCCTTAGTCTTTTCACCATACTTTGTTTAGTCCTACTATGTCCCACTTGATTCTTCTAAGTTCTTTCAACTCTTGAAGTCTTGCTTCACCTGAAGAGAGCTGCAGTTGTACGTGGCCAGGGTCAGTGTTCTGTGGCAGCCTAAAATTGTGGTTCTTAGCACCATCTGCCTTCATGCCTAACTGGCCACTGCTTTGGTCGGTGGCAATCCAGCCTCCTGGGAATGAGGGCCATGTTTTTGTCTGTGCTTTCATCATGGGGTGGTTGGCCATAACTCACCACACTGGCCAGGCAGGTTGGTGAGTGCCCCTTCCACTTTGGCTGAGTATGTTACTCAAGCTTTCACAGCATGGTTGAACCTGCCAGAGTCAGGGGACCCCGCTGTACTTCATCTTGAGAACCCGTTGTCACCCTCCTGCCACTTTGAGTCAGTGGAAGTTGGACTTTAGGAGGTATATATATATATATATATATATATATATATATATATATATATATATATATATATATATATATATATATATACTGAGCCAGCCATTATTCTATTTATATTATGTTTCTGAAAATATAATATATGTGGGCTTGTAATCCCACCTCCGCCACTGACTCACGGTGTGACCCTGAGCAAATCACTTTGACACGTAAAACCAAGGTCCTATTGTAAGCGGCTCTGCAGCAGCAGTTGTGATGCATAGTTTCCCCCCTAGTCCCTGTAAGTCGCTTTGGATAAAATTGTCTGCTAATCAGCTAATAATAATAATAATAACAATAATAATAATAATAATAATAATAATATATGTATAGAGTAGTGTGCACATTTATTAGAACACCCCATTGCTTATGTAGTTTTGATTCATTGTGCAGAAATCAAACCAAAGCCCTGGTAAATTGTCAAAATAGACAAATTATTGACTGTGTGATTATATTGATGACTTTAATAAGCCATACATGCAATTCATTTCAAATGGGAAGAGAAAAGGAACACAGAGCCACAAGTGGTAAAATGCAGGAGACTTTTTAGAGGTTGTTTAAGATGCCTAATTAAAGCAGAAAGTGGTTTAACATGGCTTGAATCTTCTTTACACCAGAGATTTTGAGAAAGTGCATAGATACAACACCAAAAAGATGAAAAAGCTGTTATTGATGCTAAGAGTGGTCATACTAAATTTTTGCATTACAGACACTTTCAGACATAGCTGTGTTTTTATTTCTGAATTAGTTTCATGTAATATGAATTTGCCAAAATGTTTTGGGAAGCTCAGTTCCTCTGTTTTTTCTTCTATCTGTAGGAGTTTTGCAGAAATCGAGGGTGTGGAGGACACCTGGCTTCAATCCACAGTTCAAGGGAGAACAACTTGGTCTTTAATCTTGTGCGGCAAGGGAGCCCCTCGAACCCAAGAGGCTGGATCGGGGGGCTCAGGTTTCCCAAGGTAAAGGTCACAGAAACCTAAATATGGGGCGGCCCAGCAGCGTGAATGGGATTTTATTTCCATCCCTGGTTATTCTTTGAATGTTGATCTGATTTGTCTTTTCTTTTCTCAGACTAACCTCTTCATATGGTCTTATGGGACAAAATGGGATTATAATTACTGGGCAGCACACCAGCCTGACAACTGGCACAGCAGCGAGGATTGTCACCCTTTTACACACCATAACAGTAAGTCAAAATAGTCAATATGTTTTTGTTTTTTTAATATATACCACAAAATTGCTACTGTGCTGCATTGAAAAAAAAAAATTAATAAGGAACATCTGCTACAAAAGGATTACTGTATGTCCCGGGAGCGCTTCCATTCTGAGTGCAGGCTGTCGTTCCTTAAAAAAAAAAAAAAAACAGTTAGCCACATTTGATTTGTCTTTTCTCTTCTTTTCTCAGACTAACCTCTTCATATGGTCTGATGGGACAAAATGGAATTATAATTACTGGGCATCAAACCAGCCTGACAACTGGCAAAGCAACGAGGATTGTGTTCATTTCACCGAATACAGTGAGTGTCTTTCTGAAGCCAGGCGCCCCCTGGTGTCTGTCCTTTTATGTCGCAGTTTAAAGTGACTTTCAAGATTCTAAAGTCCTGTTGGCTTCTAGAGGGCATCCACAACTACTGAATACGCAATAGTGCTGAATTTCGAATTACTAAAAGAAGCTTAATAAAGTTAATGACAAACGTTTCCACCAGAAGTCTTTCTCAGCATCTCCAGTGTAAATTCAGTGGCAGATGTTTCCACTGAAGTCTTTCTCAGTGTCTTCAGTGTAAATTCAATAGCAAACGTTTCCACCAGAAGTCTTTCTCTTCTTCTGCAGTGTAAATTCAATGACAAATGTTTCCACTAGAAGTCTTTCTCATTGTATTTAGTATAAATTCAGTGACAAACATTTCTACTAGAAGTCTTTCTCAGTATCTTCAATGTAATTTCAATGGCAAATGTTTTGACTAGAAGTCTTTCTCATTGTTTTCAGTGTAATTTCAATGAGAAACGACTAGAAGTGTTTCTCAGTGTCTTCAAATGTTCCAGTATTGAATGTAGATTCGTTTTTCTAAAAGCCTTCAGAGGCCATATAAATAATTTTAGTGGGTCTATGATGCTTACAATATTTTATTCGAAGTTAGCCACACTGACCTCTTGTGGACTGGAGCAGAGATGGAAATAATACTCCCATTGCATAGCGGTTTGATCCATTCCTGGTTTCACTAAGAGTTTAATAAGACACACCTGAGCTTGTGACCTATACACACTGTGGCTAATCAAGCTCATGTGAAACTGGCCATAGAAAATATATATAAGGAATTATATGATCCATATATTTCATACACCAAAATGGGCCGCTTTTTGTAGTATGAAAATATGAATAATAAAATTCCTTAAATATATTTAAAATATACTTTCTTTCTATATGGGTGTGATGCAATAGAAGTCTTATTTCCATCCCTGCACAGCACCATATAGAATATTATAATATACCATATTTAGGGATGTAAAAAAATCGCTTATTTCATGGTCTAAAAATAGGTCATTCAAGATATTTCACAATTAAACATAATATTTATTAAAGCAGAAAAATAACTTTTTGATCATTTTCTCTTTAGTGTTATTATACAACAAATGTTCCTAAATACTTAAAGGCTTACCTGAAAACAATAAATGCAAAATTGTAAAATATTTCAGATTTTATATCCACCTTTTAAAGGCATTCTGTTTTCACCATCAGTGAATTATCAAACAAAATAAAAAACATAAATGCATGTAAAAATAACGATAGACATGTGAAATGTCCCCTTGGACTGGACAGAGCAAATCTTTAGCAGAAATATTTCAGATTTTTGATGCAGCTGGTGTCTTTTTCATTGAAGACGTTTTAAAGAAATTGTGCAGCTCTGTGCAGCGTGTGTTCAATCATTTACTGGAAGGAAGCAAACTAAACCGGCTGCCAGGTTCCTAGAAGCAGTCTAACAGGTAGTGTATAAGGCAAGCGTTTCCTGTATTTATTTTTAAGTGATATCATTTTATTATATGTACACTATTCTTTTGGAAATGGGAATTTTCACAGGGAACAACATATTACATGGAAAATCATGATATCCGTGACAACGGTGAAACAAATACAGCCTTAATCATGTTCTATAGGTATTGGGCAGTTTGATTTAACCAGTATTTCAAATGAGTTGTGAAAAGATTTCTTCAGTAACTTGTCCCAGAGCTAGCTGTGCTTTGACTTCTTCCCCTGCAGATCCCTTGCAGTGGAACGACCTGAGCTGCTCTACTCCGCAGGGTTTCGTCTGCAAATTTCACCATCGAGGCTGAAGACAAGAGGGGTGACGGAGGATGATAACAGCGCTTTTACCGCTTTCTGCTTGTTGGAAATAAATAAATAAATAGTCCTGCAGTGGTAGAATAGGAGGAGTAAGAATACACCACGTTATCGATGAGTCACGATACTTTCTTTACATGATACAGTAGTGTGCACATTTATTAGGTATGGCTCTGTGAAACCATCGGTAATGCTAATCAGAATGTGTGAAACCAGCCATAATGCAATCACAATATGTGAAACCAGCCCTAATGCTAATCAGAATGTGTGAAACCAGTCCTGATGCTAATCAGAATGTGTGAAACCAGCCCTGATGCTAATCAAAATGTGTGAAACCAGCCCTAGATTACAATGTTTAATTCATAGCTTCAAGACACTCGAAACCACCAGTAGCTGAAATATTCATCTGCTTGACTTAAAGGTTTTGCCCTGCATTGTAAAATCTGTTTCATAGATCACTAGGCTATTAACAACGACAGGGTGACTGCAGTCCAAGTTATCAGCCTTAAATGGCTGCATGGCCTTACAATGGAACGGAACTGAACTGAACAAATCGGATACGACTGGATTTAGATTCATATTTCATTCAACCGTTAAACCCTGTTTTATATTATATTTCATTAATGCAATCTGTCTTCATTTACTCGATTTTATTTATTATATATTTTTTTTCTTTTACAAATATGATATATAGAGAATAATGCACGTGGTAGTGTGTGATATGAGAATGCCCACCTGAGGGGCGGGATGTTACATTAACCCAGAGGGCGAAGGCCGTGGGGACATTCAATTCTCATTTATCTCACACTACCCCATGCACTGTTTTTTATAATCTCTGCTGAGCAATTTGTTTTCCCCAGGGTGTTGACTCGGCAGAACCCAGGTATATATACGTAATGCAGCATCTAAATTTTCAGAGGATTTATAATGTTTTTTGTCTTAGCATTCTGTAATTCTGGTTGGTTCAGAAAAGCTATAACAACATTTTAAAAAAAGCAATCCAGTATATTAAAAAATACTTTATTGGTTAAAACCCCCCCATCACATTTCAGCTTGGATGAAGGCAATGCGAAGTTGAAACACTTTGTTTTTTAATGTTCTTTTTGTATCCAATAAATTGTCATTTGCGGGGGTTTCCTTTGCTTTCTTTCGAAGCGGCACGTTTCAGACCTGTGCACTGTAGCCAACCATGTCAAGTACTCGTGTATATGTGTGTGTGTGTGTGTGTGTGTGTGTGTGTGTGTGTGTGTGAGGTTCTACACTGTATCGCAGTTTGGACTTGCAAAGCCTATTATGCAATAAAGCTTTTTAAAGCATCTCAAATCATTGTGTGCCTGAATTTTTCAACCAGAATTTCTTAAAAGAAAGAACAGGGTTTGTATACCTTGACTGGCAAAAGCAGTGAAATCAAAAGAAGGTGATCCTGCCCCCCCACCACCCCTCTATTAAAATACATGGTGCTAACTAAATCATTCTAGTGCAGGGATGGTAATAAGACTCCTGTTGCACAGCAGTTTCACCCATTCCAGGTTTTACTAGGAGCTTGATCAGCCTCCGTGTGTACAGGTAGCAAGTTCAGGTGTGTCGTATTAAACTCATAGTGAAATAAGGAATGGATCAAACTGCTGTGATATATCACAGTCTTTTTTTCCATCCCTGCATTGTAACTAGTTTATTATCACTAGACTAGAATGTACTGGAATAACATCGTAACTGCAGTTAGACTGGACTGTGCTAGAATTACATTGCAGGGATGGCAAAAAAACACCTGTTGCACAATAGTTTAATTCCAGGTTTCACTACCAGCTTCATTCAACAGGAAAAGCCAGCAGGTCTCAATAACCCCAACCTGACCCCTCTCTCACCCTCACTGAGAAAAACACCTAAGCTTTATACTTACAAGTCCCCACATTGCTTCTCCCCAGGACATACCTTGCCTACTTGCACCAGCTACAATAAACCCTTAGAAAACTCTCATGTAAATATATGAAGCCCTGCACCTGTAAATAATGTTTGTTTCAGAATGTGGCCAGCTCTTAACTGATTAATTGATGATAAATTATGCCCAGTCCCATGGTATGAAAGAGGAGCTGGGAGACCGCTCCATGGTTAGTTTAGGGCAGGGTGTCTTCTGGTTTTCATTCCAGCTGAGCACTCAGTTACTTAATTGAACTAATAATTTGTTTAATTAGACCTTTTTAATTGTTTTCAGCTCTTAAATAGTTGCAGATTTAAAGTTACCTATAAAAACTTATAACATGAAAACAATTAAAAAGGTCTAATTAAGCAAATTATTACTTCAATTAAGGGCTCGATTAAGTATAGTAATTGAGGGCTCAGCTGGAACAAAAACCATAAGACACAGGGGTGCTCCAGGACGAGGGTTTAGGGAAAGGACTGGAAGCAGCAGGTTGTGCTCCCTGCTCCCTGCCTCTGCATTGTGATAGCACAGCTGTGTTTTTGAAACAGGAGTCTTATTTGCATCCCTGCATTGTAACTGCAATTTAATATCAGTAGACTACACTGTACTGGAACTACATTGTAACTGCAGTCAGACCTCAATTAGATTGCAGAGATGACAATAAAACTCCTATTGCATAGCAGTTTCACCCACTCCAGGTTTTACTACAAGCTTGATTAGCCCCAGTGTGTATGAATCAGGAGCTGGGATAAAGCTCCCTGGTTAGTTGAGGGAGAGGACTGGGAGCAGCTGAGCTGCAATCTTCCACCTCTGTATCGCCATTCCTACCGCCAGTCAGACGCGGCGGCAACGCTACCCTTTCACACCATCAAACACTTATTATTTTCAAACAAAAGTGCAGTAACAAGTGTAAGCAAGGGGAGTTCATTCTGAATAATGCTTACAAACTTTTATATCACTCCAACATACAAGGTAATTTACCTTGTATTCTGAAATAGGTGACACTGCTGTGCAATAGGAGTCTTATTTCCATCCCTGCACTATAATTCCAGTACACCCTAACTGCAGTTACAATGTAATTCAGTACACCGTAACTGCATTTACAGTGTAATTCAGTCCAGTCTAACTGCAGTTACAATGTAATTCAGTCCACCCTAACTGCAGTTACAATGTGATTCCAGTCCAGTCTAACTGCAGTTACAATGTAATTCAGTACAGTCTAACTGCAGTTACAATGTAATTCCAGTACAGTCTAACTGCAGTTACAATGTAATTCACTACAGTCTAACTGAAGTTACAATGTAATTCAGTACAATCTAACTGCAGTTACACTGTAATTCCAGTACAGTCTAACTGCAGTTACAATGTAATTCAGTACAGTCTAACTGCAGTTACAATGTAATTCAGTACAGTCTAACTGCAGTTACAATGTAATTCAGTACAGTCTAACTGCAGTTACAATGTAATTCAGTACAGTCTAACTGCAGTTACAATGTAATTCAGTACAGTCTAGCTGCAGTTACAATGTAATTCCAGTACAGTATAGAGCAGGGATCTCCAACCCTGGTCCTGGAGATCCCCTATCCAGCAGGGTTTATAGGTGTCTTTACATCAACTGAGAGATTGGTTGAAACAAAAACCAGCCGCCCCAGTAGCTCTCCAGGACCAGGGTTGGAGACCCCAGGTCTAGTCTAATGATATTAAATTGCAGTTACAACGCAGGGATGAAAATAAGACTCCCATTGCACAGCACTTTGATCCATTCCAGGTTTTACTATGAGCTTAATAAAAAAAAAAGTGTCTTGAAAACCAAAACAGTTTCAAACCTACGATGTCGAGGCAAGTTTCTCGCTAAATTCACGATCGGATTTTATTATAATTTATGTGTAAAGTACATATAAATAATTTAAAATGTATTTTTAAACAAGAATTCTAGTAGTTGATTAATGAAAGATACGTGGACTAGCTGACACCGGTGTATTATTCTACAGTGCATTTTAACAATTGTGCTTCATCTCTGCAATATACAGTAATATAATAATAACAACGAACATGATAAAATGACATGTCTATACACACATTGTGCTGCTTATTTTTTATTAGTAGCCTATTATTCGGACAGTTTCCTACAAAACGGCATGTCTTGCCATTTAGGGACCAGCAAGACATAAAATCGACGTAACGAAACTGCAGTTTTCTCTTTCTCAGGAAGTTTCTGAATGGTGGTTGCAGTCTGCAGCACAACACTAGACCACGCTGTTTACGCTTGTTTGATTTACATTAAAAATGACGTCTTACAATTTAATTTACAGAGGTTTCAAAACGCACTAATGCCGTTTGCCATTGACTCGCCTGCTTGTTTAGAAACACCTAGCAGCGGATGTGACGTCACACTAAAGAGGCGCATTGGCCTCAGGTGCTTCCTAGTTCCCTTGCAGTCCCGGGGCATTCTGGGAATTATAGTCCTACAAACCCTCTCGCACTACAATTTGTCTCCTCCCCCTTCTCTGCCACACAATCTATATGCAGCATCAGAAGTTCTATTAGGTTAGAAATCAAAGCAGCACTTGTAGGACCCTCAGTCCAACATTACAACATGGAGTTTAACACACTGTAGTGCATATACTGTTTGACTACTGCAACTTCCTCCTGGCTGGCCTCCCTGCGTCCGCCACCCGTCTGCTCCAGCTCATCTAGAACTCCGCTGCTCGCCTGGTGTTCTCTCTGCCTCGCTTCTCCCACACAACTCCACTGCACAGCTCACTCCACTGGCTCCCGATCACCGCTCGCATCCAGTTCAAGACTCTTGTACTCGCCTACAGATGCCTTGACCAGACTGCACCCAGCTACCTCCAGACCCTCATCTCTCCCTACACCCCCACTCGACCTCTCCACTACTCCAGAAGACTGGCTCTACCTCCTCTACGCTCCCCTGCCTCCAGAGCCCGCTCCTTCTCCACCCTTGCCCCGCAGTGGTGGAATGACCTTCCTACAGATGCCAGGACTGCCCAGTCCCTGACCACCTTCCGGCGCCTCCTCAAGACTCACCTCTTCAGACAACACCTGTAGAAACTCCTCTTTTCCATCTGGACACTTATCACTCTTCCTTAAATGCACTTTTTTTTAAATGCACTCTTATCCGCTCCCTATTTTACTGCATTTAGCCCTGTACTTTAGAGTACTGTAATCAGTCAAGTGTCATTTCATCTGTAGTATTTTGTATTTAATTATATCCTGATATAACTATCACTGACACTGTTATCTGCTCCGTTATTGAATCGTATTTTGTCATATACTTGTACTTGCTAGAACCAAAGTGATTGTATTTGATCTTGCTCTTAACTGTATTAATACTTGTACTGTGATTCTTGAAATGTATTTTTGTTTATGACTGTAAGTAGCCCTGGATAAGGGCGTCTGCTAAGAAACAAATAATAATAATATTTGGAGTAGTGGTTAGGGGGGCTCTAGACTCTTGACCGGAGGGTCGTGGGTTCAAATCCCAGGTGGAGACACTGCTGATGCTGTACCCTTGGGCAAGGTACTTTATCCAGATTGCTCCAGTAAAAAAAAAAAAAACTGTATAAATGGGTACTGTAAGTCGCTTTGACTAAAAGCATCAGCCAAAATAAATGTAAGTCAATACAAAACAAAATAAAAAATGAATGTCTTGTACTGTACTGGGGATCTGAGCTCCGCTGACTGTACTGGGGATCTGGGCTCCAACTACAGCACAGTCGAAAGAGCTGTATCTTTGTCTCCCCCTTGTGGAAAAAGCTGGTACGGCATCTAACCCAGCTCCTCAGTGGAGAGAGGGAATGTGAAATGGAGGGAGAAAGACGCAAACTCATAAAAGCGCACATGTCTATAGCAGGTAAGAGATTTTAAAGAAGGGAGGGACCAGTGATCATGTTAATACAGCTAATAAGGTGTAAGATAGTGGATTTTAAAGAGAGGGGTCAGTGATGATGTTAATTTAGACAATAGGAGGTGAGAGGATTGTTTTGCTCGGCGTCTCTGCATTTAGATTCCAGTTAGTACACTGTGGTCCCATTCTACCAGCCTCTCCCCACTGCAGCTGCACTGTACTACCATTGCCCCCTTAGTGACAACAGTGAGCTATTTAGACTGTGCTGTAGTTAATGGATCCCAGATCTACAGTACAGTGCAGTTAATGGATATCAGATACCTAGTACAGTACAGTTAATGTTGTAGCTTGCAGTATGTATGATTTGATGAGTATGATTTAGAGTAAAATGTGGGACCCAATAGAACATGAAGGAGTGGTGTTAGCTACACCCTTCACATATACAGTCACCTCCAAAATTATTGGCACCCTTGATAAAGATGAGCAAAAAAGACTCTATAAAATAAATAATACCAGTACTGAGCTATATTGTAATTTTCCAACATGTGGAATATATTTGACTTTATTAATGATTCAATGGAATCAACCAAAATTACACATTTCTCAAATTATAAATTTATTTCCAAAAAATGTGTCACAATTATTGGCACCCTTGTTTTCAGTACTTTGTGCACCCTCCCCTTGCAAGGATAATGACTTCTATGTTTAATGAGATTGAAGAACACATTGGGAGGGATCTTAGACCATTCCTCCATACGGAATCTTTCCAGATCCTTGATATCCTTCGGTCTGCACTTATGGACTGCCCTCTTCAATTGAAACCACAGGTTTTCAATGGGGTCAAGTCCAGAGACTCAGCTGGCCATTGCAAAATGTTGATTTTGTGGTCAATTAACCATTTCTGTGTGGATTTTGCTGTGTACTTGGGGTCATTGTCTTGCTGGAAGATCCACTTGCGGCCAAGTTTCAGCCTCCTGGCAGTGGCAACCAGGTTTTTGGCTAAAATGTCCTGGTACTGGGTAGGGTTCATGATGCCATTGACCTTAACAAGGGCCCCAGGACCAGTGGAAGCAAAACACCCCCATAACATCAAAGATCCACCACCATATTTTACAGTAGGTATGAGGTTCTTTTCCGCACACGCATCCTTCTTTCGACGCCAAACCCACCGCTGGTGTGCATGGCAAAAGAGCTCTATTTTCGTCTCATCTGACCATAGCACCTGGTTCCAATCGAAGTGCCAATGCCGTTTAGCAAACTCCAGGTGCTTACGTTTGTTGGTTGCTCTCAATAAAGGCTTTTTTCTGTCAACCCTTCCAAATAGCCTATTGGCATGAAGGTGGCGTCTAATTGTAGATTTGGAGACTTGGTGACCACAAGATGCAACCAAGTTCTGTAATTCTCCAACTGTGGCCCTTTGATTTCCCTTTGCCTCCCGAACCATCCGCCTCACTGTGTGTGGGGGTAAGATACACTTGTGTCCTCTACCAGGCAAGTTTACCACTGTTCCAGTGGTTTTGAACTTCTTAATTATTGCCCTAATAGTGGTAAGTGGTATATTTAGTTTTTTAGCTATTGTTTTGTACCCATTGCCTGACTTATGAAGGTCAGCAAAAATTTGTCTCTTTTCATTTGTGAGTTCTTTGCCTTTCCCCATGGTGATGGATGACAAATGGATTTCATATGTGTGTTACCTCATTTTTATACGCCAGTGAAACAGAAAGCCTTGGAAGGCCACAATACAGTTCCTTAAGACTGGGATGAACTTAAAGAAGTAGAATGTTAATGCATATTTAATTTTTTTAAAATTGTATGTATAGGAATATTTAGGGGTGCCAATAATTCTGACACCTATCTTTTTGAGAAAATGTTTTATTATTTATTTCTTAGCAGACGCCCTTATCCAGGGCGACTTACAATTGTTACAAGATATCACATTATACAGATATCACATTATTTTTACATACAATTACCTATTTATACAGTTGGATTTTTACTAGAGCAATCTAGGTAAAGTACCTTGCTCAAGGGTACAGCAGCAGTGTCCCCCACTGGGGATTGAACCCACAACCCTCCGGTCAAGAGTCCAGAGCCCTAACCACTACTCCACACTGCTGCCCTATTACTTGTTAATAAAAAAAACTTTTTTCTCTGAGCAATTGTATTAGAATAAAAGAATAGTTTTCCCATATATTTGAGCATAAAATATAGCTCATTACCTGTGTTGTTTATTTTATACAGCCTTTTTTGCTCATCTTTATCAAGGGTGCCAATAATTTTGGAGGTGACTGTATATATTACATGCAGAGTGAGACTTGCGTGGTGATTTCTCAGATGGCTTTTGAATAGTGTTACTGCTGCTGCGTGCCTCAGAGTTTTCTTTGTTCTGTTCTCTGACTAAATAAATACCACAGTATATCTGCCATTTTTTCTGTAATTCTAAGTGACAGAGATGAAAAAACAGATTGTTGGGTGATTTAAATGCTGTTTCAGTTGTATGTTGACATTTTTACCTACAGAAACACTGTTTAGATCATTGTTACTATTAAGGCGTAGTAATATTAATAGATCAGGTAAGTAAGTTGGTCTATGATGTCATAGCCGTGCGGTAAGACAATTATTACCACAGTCATGTGATTTTGTTCAGCCAATCACAGCACTTAATTTATCCAAGCCATTTTATAAGGGAAGCTATATTACAGTACAAGGGAAATGTATGAGATGGGATTTTCAAATACAGTGGTTAGTAATGTGAACATCCTGAAGTTAATACATCTGAAAGGTGTTTGAATGAACCCCCTTATTAGACAGACTGGCCAATACAATACAATACAATACAATACAGTACAATACAATACAATACAGTACAATACAATACAATACAATACAATAGCAACAGCAAACATGAGTGCTGCATAAATAGGAAACAAAGGCATATTTTATTTATTTATTTCAAAAAAACATCATTCCCATTTCATTTATGATGTTATGAAAACTAAGACTCATGCTCACCTGTGATTTACATTCTTCATTTTCCCCAGTCTTTTACATTATTGCAGAGTATCTGTAAGCTGTAAGGTTCAGCAAAGGTTATTGCTGATTAATTCAAAGATCATTAATTGACGTTAGAACTAGATTTAAACAAGAGTACTCAAGTAGAGTATTTTAAATAATTTTGTTCATAAAAGGATAGATTAAACAGTAGATTACATGCTGAATAATTCAGAGCTGCTTATTGACATTTCTTCTGTTTATGCAAAGCTGACAGCTTAGAAATGGATTTAACAAAGTGTACAAAGAGTATGATTTGAATTTTCATAAATACAAAAAGCAACTCTGTGATAGCGCTGACTGGGTGATACTTCTTGTATCTGGGACACCAGCCTCCTGCTGCTCCGAGGCTCTCTCCAAACAAAGGAATCAACTTCCCTATATACCAAGTGACTATTCTCCGATTAGCAATCAATTAACCAATTGAGTAATGGCCTCAGCGTGCTTCAGGTGTGACAGGTGATACTCTACATTCTCTCTTGAAAGGGTTTTGCAGCCGTCAGCATTTGAGCAAACGCCTCCAACAGCAGAGTTCCTTTTATTTGGTTAATTTTCTCCCCCTCGAAGTAGTTTGAAACCACAAGGACATTGCACATTGAAATTCTCATCTCCTTTGCTAACATTTCAATCTGAAAGAGAAATGAATAAAGTATTAGTTTAGAAAGAACAGCACATTTCAATGCCTGCTGCATGTGTCGTGTGAAACATGTTGTACTTGATGTCCTCCAGAAATACTCCACTGCGATTTTCATTTTGATTTTACAGCTTTTCTTTCTCTATATTTCTTTGTTTTATTGCCACACAAACAACCGTTGTTGTATTAAAAATAAACACTTGAACATTTGGGTTGACCTTGACCCATCCAAAAAGGATGGCTGTTTTCTGGACGTTTGGATTTTACTGCATTTCACCAAAATCAGTTGATGTTTATAAGAAATGATTTTAACTTCATACAGTTATTCTTTCCTGTATCTAGTGTTTACTTGAAAAGAAAATCACCCATTTATCAGTTCAGGTCTAGTGCTACTTGGACTCTTGGAAACTAAATCTTCTTGAAGAGCCCTGGATTTTATTAGCGTATGTTACAATCCATGTTGATATTGTTTTGACTCACCTTTTGTTTTATATCTCTTCTCCTGTACAGACTTTTCAAATCCTCAGTCTTCTCAAAAAGTTCATCAACGAATGTAACAAGCAGCTGGCATGGTACTCCTGAAAAGTGATACATTAGAAGTGTTGTGTTATATAGAGTATAGTGTGATAGTGGATAGAAAAAAAGATCATGTTTCAGGTCAATCATCTCATTTAACAGACTTGATTAACACTAATCATCAACAACCTAATGTTCCTTTACCCCTGTAGGAGGGGTTACCCAAGAAAAATGCTAATCAGGATCACTGAAAACAGACCTATTTTTTTTTTTTTTTTAATTTAGTACTGTGACAGGCTGGCTGCAGGGAGGAACTCAGACCAGAGAGAGAGAAACACACAGACAGACGGTGGTGATGAGTAGCTGAGTGCAAATGGTAGCACTCAGTGTTTATTAACAAAATAAAAGGTTTAAACAGAACGCAAAAACAGGACACGGCACTTTACGCCAAAATAAAACAGACAAACAAAACGCACTAACACTTAACAAACGGTGCACGGACAAACACACACGGTGAGTTTAAACACTTATTTACGTTATGTTATTTTACTTTCTTTCTCCTCCTCTCTCCCGTTCTCCACTCACCGAACACACAACCCCGAGTGAATGAAAATGTGTCTATATATACTGTTGTGCTGGGATTCAATTACTAATTAATTATTCACTTGAATCCCAGCACGTGAATTCATTAGATGCAACCCCATGCTCACATATTACATTTAACCAGCACGTGAAGTGATTTGTGCCCTCCTCGTGCCTAAATACAAATCTACATTTTTAAATACACGTGAAACACAGACCCGTTTATATCCCGTGTACCAATCTCTATACACCAACATTAACACACGCACGCAACATACAACATATAACACACAAATGCACACAGGGGCGGGGCACATTGCCACATATACCCCCCCTTGTGCGCAGCACACATGGCCTCAACGGCCACCTCCCCCCTTAAAAACCCAGCAGTCCAGAACAAAGTCTCGGGCTGGGAAGGGAGGCTTCAGTGGGCCCATGGCTGGCAATGCTGTCAGCACCCCTGCCGGTAGTGGCACGGCTGACAGCATGCTGGTCCACTCCTGCAGCGAAACTGCTGCTGGGGAAAGTGGTCTCCTGACCTCTCCCCCTGTCTTTGTAGCCGGTAGCTC
This sequence comes from Acipenser ruthenus, assembly GCF_902713425.1. Lineage (NCBI taxonomy): Eukaryota > Metazoa > Chordata > Actinopteri > Acipenseriformes > Acipenseridae > Acipenser > Acipenser ruthenus. Next base: position 9,609,350 of record NC_081224.1, on the reverse strand, counting down.
CCTTTGGTGGGGCTCCAACCACAGTACTTCCGGCAGCGAAGAAGCTGCAGTGGGAGCAGGTCTCCGGACCTCCCCCACGATCTCCGGCAGCGAAACTGCTGCAGTGGGAGCAGGTCTCCGGACCTCCCCCACGATCTCCGGCAGCAAAACTGCTGCAGTGGGAGCAGGTCTCCTGACCTCCCCCACCTTCTTCGTGGCCGGCAGCTCCCCTTGGTGGGGTTCCGGCCACAGTACTTCCTGCTGCGATGCGGAGCAACAGGCAGCCCCAGGCGATGCGGAGCGGCTGGCAACCCCAGGCAATGCGGAGCGGCTGGCAACCCCAGGCGATGCGGAGCGGCTGGCAGCCCCAGGCGATGCGGAGTGGCTGGCAGCCCCAGGCGATGCGGAGTGGCTGGCAGCCCCAGGCGATGCGGAGCGACAGGCAGCCCCAGGCGATGCGGCGCGACAGGCAGCCCCAGACGATGTGATGCGACAGGCAGCCCCAGGCGATGCCAGACAGGCATCCTTGGGCGAAGCGTGGCAAGCATCCTTGGGCAAAGCGAGGCAGGCATCCTTGGGCGAAGCGAGGCAGGCAGTCAGGACAAGCTGGGGTGCGGGTGTTGGCCCTCTTCTCGGCCTCTGCGGCCGGGCGGTTCTTCCCCATGCTTCCCTCAGCAGCCTATGCAAGGGCTGCTGAGGACCGCCAGCATCTAGTCCTGGTCCTTCTGGTGAAGGGAGAGGCAGCTTCTGCTCCTCTCCCCCTGATGGTGATGGAGGCAGAGGCAGCTCCCGCTCCTCTCCTCGTGATGGTGGGGAAAGTGAGACCAGCAGGCATTCATCCTCTGCTGGTGGAAAGGGACCCAGCAGGTATTCACCCTCTGCTGGTGGACGGGAAACCAGCAGGCATTCACCCTCTGCTGGTGGACAGGGACCCAGCAGGCATTCACCCTCTGCTGGTGGACATGGCGGAGGCAGAGGCAGCTCCTGCTGCTCTGCTCCTGCCGGTGGAGGTGGCGGAGGCAGAGGCAGCTCCTGCTGCTCTGCTCCTGCCGGTGGAGGTGGGAGCAGCGTGTAGTCTCCTGGCAACGAAGGTGGGAGCAGCGTGTAGTCTCCTGGCGATGGAGGTGGGAGCAGCATGTAGTCTCCCCCTTTTGCAGGGGACTGGTGCTGCTCTGCCTCTCTTGCAGGGGACTGGTGCGGCTCTGCCTCTCTTGCAGGAGACTGCTGCGGCGCTGCCTCTCTTGCAGGGGACTGGTGCGGCTCTGCCTCGGAAGGGGAAACCAGCAGGCATTCTTCCTCTGCTGGTGGAGACGGGTACAGCAGGCATTTTCCCTCTGCTGGTGGAGATGGGGACAGCAGGCATTCTCCCTCTGCTGGTGGACATGGGGACAGCAGGCATTCTTCCTCTGCTGGTGGAGGTGGAACCAGCAGGCATTCTTCCTCTGCTGGCAGCTTTGGTCCTAGGGCTGTAGAAGCCCCAACTTCCCTCTCTTTGGGCTGTGGACGCACCGACTCCTCCCTTTTGGGCTGTGGACGCACCGACTCCCCCCTCTTGGGCTGTGGACGTTCGGGCTCCCCCCACTCAGGCGTAGGACGTTCGGGCTCCTCCCACTCAGGCGTAGGACGTTCGGGCTCCTCCCCCATCTCTAGGAAGGTGCAGCTGGCCATGAATCCGCCTGCTGGAGACCCGGCTACCTGGGCTGCTGTTCCACTTATAGCTGCCTCCAGGTAGCTGAGGACCAACTCCACACCTTCCTCCCAGGTGCTTAGGGTGTGTTCCCTCTCATAGGTCTCCCATCGCTCCCTGTCCATCAACCACAGGATCCGGATGGCTACTGGCATAGACTGGGCCTCCAGCCCAGCATTTTCCAGGATCCAGTCCTGTAGCTTGATGTAGTCATCTGCCATTGCACCACCACTTTTTTTTTTTTTTTTTTTTGGTTGGTGGGTTTTTTTTTTTATTCCTGTAGTACTCTCTCTGGCCTGAGTCTGGAGGTGCTGTCGTCCCGTTTCTGACACCACGTGTGACAGGCTGGCTGCAGGGAGGAACTCAGACCAGAGAGAGAGAAACACACAGACAGATGGTGGTGATGAGTAGCTGAGTGCAAATGGTAGCACTCAGCGTTTATTAACTAAATAAAAGGTTTAAACAGAACGCAAAAACAGGACACGGCACTTTACGCCAAAATAAAACAGACAAACAAAACGCACTAACACTTAACAAACGGTGCACGGACAGACAAACACACACGGTGAGTTTAAACACTTATTTACGTTATGTTATTTTACTTTCTTTCTCCTCCTCTCTCCCGTTCTCCACTCACCGAACACACAACCCTGAGTGAATGAAAATGTGTCTATATATACTGTTGTGCTGGGATTCAATTACTAATTAATTATTCACTTGAATCCCAGCACGTGAATTCATTAGATGCAACCCCGTGCTCACATATTACATTTAACCAGCACGTGAAGTGATTTGTGCCCTCCTTGTGCCTAAATACAAATCTACATTTTTAAATACACGTGAAACACAGACCCGTTTATATCCCGTGTACCAATCTCTATACACCAACATTAACACACGCACGCAACATACAACATATAACACACAAATGCACACAGGGGCGGGGCACATTGCCACAAGTGCCCAATTATTTTACCCCTAATTTGGAATCTTCAACTATCATCGTTTCTCCTCACCGAACAGCGATCTCCACACAGCACAGCAGATCTGAAGGTTCAGTGGGTATCCTCCTATCCCACAACCAAGCCAACTTCCTTTTCACACCCAGCAAACCGAGAGCGGATATCAGTGAGGTACCAACCTCTGGAGGACAAAGGCCAGCCCTGCAGATCTCTGCCCAGGCTTACCAGCTGTCTGGCCTGTAGAGTTCACTGTGGCTTGATGAGGACAGACAGTCCCTGCTGGTTTATCCCTCCCTAACCCGCTGGGAGCGTCAGATCCAATGCAACGCCCCCTTGGAGTCCCCAGCGCAGACCGGCTAACTGCGCACAGGCAGGATTTGAACCTGCTCTGTAGGACTCATTCTGCACACCGCGCGGTACTGCTTTTGCCAGATGAGCCACTCGTGGATTCTCCACCAGACCTATTTAAGCAGTAATGTTCAACGCAGCAGTCATTACCAGCTAGATAATCTACCACAGTGAGCTGAAGGAAGGAGCACTTAACCAAACACAAGGTAAGTTATCTTCAGGTAATGACCACTGCAGAAGATATATTAAAACAATTTTTGGGGAAATGAGAAACTGTGGTGTTCTTTAAGGTGTGGTTTAAGGGTTTTACAGTACTTTGGTCTGGGTCTGTTTAAAGCGAGTTTTAAGACCCTGTTAGTCTTTACAGGGTGTCTAACTGTGATAACACTTTACATGAAGTGTCTCTAATTACTGTGTATTTATGTAGTAGATACTTAGTAGCAATGCATGTGTACTTACATGTATGTATAATATAATCCTAACCTTATCTCATCCTATCACCAACCCTAATCATAACTACACCTTACCCTAACACAACTAACCTTAACCCTTTTCTGATACAATTGTGCACTTGTATCAAGTACATTGTAGTTATGGACACTGTAATTGTGTGAGTACACAGGCGTTTATTAGGTAACTACAATGTAAATAAACAAGAGTCACACTTAGAGATGGATTTGCTAAGTGGCATGTACAAATTCTAATTGGCATACAAATTGGGCATGAGCACAGTATTTATTCTATTCTCAACAGGTGAAGATGTTTACCTGGTGGCAGCTGCAGGGATATATAATATATATGAGAGAGAGAAAGCAAGAGAAGGAGGAAAAGAAACAAAACAAAATAAAAAACAAAAAAATTGTATATCGAGCACATAAAGTATATATATATATATATATACACACACACACACACGCACACACACACACACACACAGGAATTGGCACACACAATGCTAATGATATATTACCAGTCACTGTGAGCATTCCAATGAATTGTTCATAAAACTGAATCAAGGCCAGATTTTCAGCGTTGTGAATTGATATAACCAACACAACACAGTGGATTTTGTCTCCTTCCATTGAGCTTTTTGTTTTCAGAATATCGTCAAACTAAAAAATAAAAACAAAAATAAGTTTTAGAAAACAGTTACCATTTCTCAAAAGATACTTAAAATATTACCAAGAAAAGTCAATTTTAAAAGAGATTATTACAATTTTCTTTTTAATGCCTCCAGTTAGTCATCTATATGCATTGAGAAGCAGAGCAGCTATTCAGAGACTGAGGTCTATTAAAATGACCTGCTGGATATCCAATGAATTTGATGACGATGATTAATAATACATTTTATGTTTGTGATTTATGATTTTTACTGAGAGGGAATGTTTTAACTGACTTATTAAGTATGGTTAATTGCTGTGGTTTTAACTCACACAGTTTTAGTACAATTGAAATAAGCTGTGTTTTCTTTCAGTGTAATAATGGGGAGAATTCCCCACTCCCCCTAAAAAAAAACACGATGCAAAGATGTGTGTGTGTGTGTGTAAAGATCAAGCCTGACATGATACACCTGACATTAAAAAAATAAAAAAGCTAAGGCTGTTTGAAAGTTGTATCTACTTCTGACATGAATTTGAATTTTAAAGGAGCTGAAAGCATTAGTTGTAAATGCATGGTGTTTTTGTATTCACTTGCATTGCATCATACTGTGTGAAAATAGTATTCAATGATGTTACAGCTGCTGAGCCACTCAAAGGAGCCAATGCGCTTTCAAAATGCTTTCTACAAGTCTTTTACACATCACTGCATTAACATTACTTACATACCTTTGTGTCTTCAGCCACTTCACCATCTATGATCTTCTTTAATATTATTGTGGCATTTACTGTTTTCTCCAATTCAAATCCTGCTGTATCAAAGATTTTGATCTTCTCAGTGAATTTGTGGCATCTTAGCTGCAAAGAAATGATACAGTGATCATATTTATTATGCGTATGCATTGATATTATGTGCAACCTGCTATAGGTATAGGTACATTAACACACAAGCCCAGAAAACCCAAATTAACAAAGTGATACAAAACTTGCTCGACTGCACCACCCCCAGGTTAAATATAGAGCAGAAGGAACTCAATCTGGTCTTTTAGCAAGAAGTACTTAACCACATTCCGACAACTGCAAACACTTTTCAATGAAATAAAAAGTAGTGAGACATGAATTACAAAAGTGCAATTTTTTTTTACAAGTAACAAAAGAATGCATTTAGCATAAACTGTTTTTTTTTGTTTGTTTTCTTTAAAAATCAAACACATATATGGTGGATTATGAGTTACAAATTTAAAAAAAAACAACTGTTATGAGGCTCGCTTCAGAACCATAGACAAAAATGAGTTAGGGACACGTCAGGCACAGATCTCCTATCACCAAAGCAGGGGCGGATCCAGACTGTCATGAAGGGGGGATACCTGATACAAAACATACCGTTAAAGTAAATAATATATTGACATTTTTAATGAAAGAGGAGGGTCCGGACCCCCAGGACCCCCCCCCCCCCCCCCCCCATGCAAAGGTGCCTAAATGAAGAAAGAAACACACCGTGCAGCAATCAAACAAAACAGAAAAAACAAACGTTAATACAAGCTAGAAAAATCAGTGATCCAAAGAATCTAAAACGTGACAAATCAAAGTGAATAAATCATGCAAACCATACGTAACAAATACCAAAAATAAATGAACAAAAATAAACAAAGCAACACCCTTCACTACAGATCCCCACACCTGCAAGAGAAGGGAAACATGTGCTGGAAACTGGACTGGAAACACCTCGGTTTATTCTATGCAGCAATACAGACAAACACTCAGTTTAGCGAGACTTCACTATTTATCGGGTGTTCTCGATTTACAGACCTAAACACAAGCAAGAGCACACAATAGAATTATATATCACACACATTTTTGAAAAATATACAAAACAAAAATATAACCCTAGAAAACAGTGGCTGGCACTAATCCTTATTTCCTGGAGGCTTTAGGTCCGGTATCACCACACGTCTTGTCCTGACAACGCAAACCCTCACCTCAGACCTGTCAACTCTCTCTTATTTACCGGGAGTCAGTCCAAGACAGCTCCCAGGACAGACTTTTTCCCGTATTTTACACATAATTTGAAAAGGAATTTTCTTTGATAACAGTTCAAGTTCTAAAATCATGGTGACCGCAGTGCAATACCGGAATATATTTTTCAGGATTTGGGACCCAGGGGATCCCAGTGGCATGCATGCATTCAGGGTGTGAGGTGAGCACGGTGCTGGAGCTAGTCGTGTTAGTACACGTTACCACTTACAATGGCTTTCTGTGCGACAAGTGCAACTGCTCCGGTTAAAAATCACAAGTATTAACACTAGAACCGCCATAGTTTCTGACTACCTAGAACCGCTGCGCACGTCAATTTGATGTTTACATTTTTAAACAGCTTTGATATGAAAATTAAAGAGAAACTATAGGATAAAACTCAAAAGACTTATTCATGAACATCATATCTAACATTTGCAGAGCAGAAACACCGTATTTAAACATAAAAGGCCCGCTAAATCCTAAAACATCCAATATATCACTCTCCAAAGCTAAAATATAATTCCTATACCTTATAGCAATGTATCAATATAAATGAGATATAAATTCAAACTTGTTCTTACCTTCCACTGTATTAAATGAGTCGGTGTGATTTTCTTGAGTATTAAAAAGTTGCCTGGACATATTGTAAGCCTAGTGCACAAAGAAAACCACTTACAGGAGTTTAAAACATCTCTGTACTCCTTAAACATCTCCCCTGAGTTTAAGAGTGTGCTCAGAGCAATAATAGAGCTCTGTGAAGTTGCCCCCCCTACAAACAGCACAAACTTTGAGTCATATCATTCGTTTGAAACAAATGTTTGTGCCACTATAGTTTTTAAGATATTAACAATTATTTTTTTGGGCAGTGACGTCACTCAGCCCCCCTGCAATACCAGAATTGAACCAAACTTTCCTCATTCGTTTGTGCCGGTTTGTGCTGTTGAAACAAACGTTTTTGCTATTATTGTTTCTGAGTTATTAATAATATGCTTTTCGGGCTGATGTCACTCAGCCACTGCCACACAATGTGCTGCAAGAAGCGCAGCACCTGCACATTCTGAAGTGAACGCCAGTAAGCCTGGCCAGGCATTCTAGTTCACTGTCAATGCATCTTTTTCAGCTCCATATATTCTTTTTGTTGTTGCCTAGTTTTTTTTAACTCCTTTGCCATGAGGTATAATTCATGTTTTACTACCCTATTATATTATGGTTTATACAGTAATTTTCTGGCTATGCTATGCATGGTTGTATTTGGCCCCGCCTGCTATCCGTAGTTGGGGGTGGAGATTCCTTTGTTTTGGGAGCATGTTACTGGTAAGGTATAAAAGCACAAGAAAGCCAGGTATGGGGACTCCCTGTTCCTTCTATGGGTGACAAACATAGTTGGTTTCCAAAACCTTATAAAAGTGTTAGCCTGTGTTTTGCGTGCAGCTATTTTTTTTTTTACTTTTTTTCCCCTATGTTTTCAGTATGTGTTGAGACTAAGAATAGCGCTGCAAACATGCAGTTATACTAACACACAGCTCTTGTTTCACGTGCCGTTCTAACAACCTCTCGGTTTGATTTGCTACTTTGTATCACTGTTCAATTGCTATGGACCAAGAATAAGTTTCAACCTTATGAGATTTCCGGTGTGATATGAACTGGAGGAGCTACACAGCAGATTCACTGTGACCGGGTGAGATCAATCCTTTTTTATTTCTGCTGGATATTGGATATTACAAATATATATTTTTGAATGGCCATTCTGTTTTTGTTTGAAGAGTGGTTTTCTTTTTGTTGTTTTATTGGATATCTTTTTGTTATTTTTTGGGAACTGTATTGGACTTTTTTTTTTTTTTTGTACTTTTTGCTATAAGACCGGGACTAAAACATTGATGTGCAACTATTTCTGTATACATGTAATGTGCAGCCGTGCAGTATTTTGAATACGCAGTCTAATTATTTAGAGGCATATCTTTAGTTTGCTTCTGTTTCCTTTCCTCTTAAATCTATTCAGCAATGTCCTGTACTAATGGTTTGCAATTAACGGTCCTTCTAAATGGTATTATGTATGTAGCTATTAAAACACATGATATATAAATTTCTTTTCTACCAGCTGCAATGATTGGTTTATTTAACATTGAAATGGTGGTTTGTGCTTGAAAGTTTTCTGATACTGTCCTACTATACTGATTTCTCCATGTACACACATTTCATTACTGCTATATTTGCTAATAGTAGTATCTAATAAACAGATCCTGTTGAAGTTTACTCTCTTGGTTCCTGTGAAATCCTTGTTTTATGCTGTACTGATTTACTTGCTGGGGTCGCAGTATTTGATGTTTTATCCTCGTGTCAGTATACTCCTATGACCTAGGTGTTTAGTTATTTTACACTATGTAAGTCTGTTACAGATTGGTAAGTGAGTCTAAATGCTAGTTTGCTAATGACTTCAGCTGCTGTTTGTAGTAATACATTTTCTAAACTGTTTGAGCTGTGGTAGATTGAAATCTATTTTGATAGCGTGTAAACTGGACCAGCTCTAGACCTGCAGGACAGTATAAATTGGCAAACAGTGTCTTAGAACGCCAGCCGTTCTAAGCGCCAGCCAGTCTAAGGGCCACACGTCCAAGGGCAGTCTGAGCTGTGACAGTCTAAGGGCCACATGTCCAAGGGCAGTCTGAGCTGTGACAGTCTAAGGGCCACACGTCCAAGGGCAGTCTGAGCTGTGGCAGTCCGAGCAAGGACCTTTTCCCAATCTCTCCCAATGGCGACTACAGGCCTCATTCCTACTCTGACACCTAACGTCTGGATCCCCTGGACAAAGCGTGCTCACTCTTTCTCCTCTCCTAGAATAAACACTGGTAAGTACCTGCTCCAGATACCGCTACTAACTCCTTCTCCCCTACACTGCCTGCTTTTTCAATTGTCATCCTCTGACTAACAAATCTCTGCTTCTTACTGAACTTGTAACTGATGCTAATCCTGATCTTCTCTGTCTAACTGAAACCCGGCACTCTATAAACGATGTGCACTTACTACATCTAGCCACCCCAAATGGCTATTCTCTCTTTGACAAGCCTCGTCTCACTGGCCAAGGCAGGGGCTGTTATTGCTAAATCTGTGCTCGCTTTCTCAGTTGAGCAATTTGAGCATCTCGTAATCAAGCTCTCCTCTCCCATGTCCGTCACTTATCTACCGTCCACCAAAGAATTACGGCTTTTATTGCTGAGTTTTCGGTATTCTTCTCCCTCGTCTGCACTTCTACTGACAAAATCCAACTCCTAGGTGACTTCAACATTCATGTCGACTAGCCTTCTTCACCTCTAGTGACTGACTTCATCAAGCTCCTGGACTGTCTTGGGCTATCTCAATCTGTCAACGTCCGCACTGACATCCGTGGATACACCCTGGATCTGCTCATCACGAGAGGACTTAACCTCTCCAATCTCTCCATCTCAGATATCTCACGCTGACTATTTCTTAATCAGTTTTAATATTAATCTTAAAGCACCTAAATCCTCTAAAACCCGCAGAATGTGTCTCTTCATACCCTCTAACTGGTACTCTCCCGTCCTTGGTTGACAATGTGGTGACCCTCTACAACGCCCCCTTACTCAGATCATTGAAACCATTGCCCCGCTTACAATAAGAACGGTGAGGAAAAATCGCACCTGCCCATGGAAATAAATAAATAATAATACACCCTTGAACTTCGAGTGCTTAAGTCTGCCTGCCGCAAGCTTGAGCGCAAGTGGAGGTCATCTGGATTAACGGTTCACAGAGAGATCTGGACTGACCATCTTGGTAGCTACTGGTGTGCACTCCCTGCTGCCAGGGTGAAGTACTTCTCTGAAATCATAACTATGGGACACAGTAAACCCAATATTCTCTTTAAGACCATTGACCAAATCCTACATCCAGCCACCGACAGATCCATCTCCCATTCATCTTCCTCTCTTACCTGTCATGATTTTGCCTCCTTCTTTCAGAAACAAAATTGACAACATCTATTCTACGCTCTCTTGCCACAAACACAGTTTTGTACTTGACCACCTTGACTTGCCTCCGGTTACCCCTCCTGCTCTCTCCTCCTTCTATCCTCTCTCCATTACTGATGTTTCCGGCCAAATGTTGAAATCAACTACTGCCACATGCCCCTTGGACCCCTGGTAGACTGATCTTGTCTGTCTCTGTGTTTCTGATCTTGCTCCTTCCATTATGCACACTCTCAACCTGTCCCTGGATTCAGACTCAGTTCCTGCTGCCCTCAAGCTTGCCCGAGTAACACCAGTACTCAAACCCTCCCTTGACCCGGCTGTCTTATTTAATTTCCGTCCAATCCTCCTTTTCCCTCCAAAATTCTCGAAAGAGCTGTAGCCAGCCAGCTGATGAAACATCTCATGGATAACAATCTGCTTGAATCTCTGCAGTCTGTCTTCCTGCCGCATCAAGTACTGAAACTGCTGCTTTTGATACTATAGATCATAGCATTCTTCTTGACCGCCTTCAGAAGTATGCTGGTATCTCTGGAACCTGTCTCTCCTGGATGTCATCTTACCTATCTGGACGCATGCAGTTTTCTATGCTGGATGCAGTGGTGATGCAAACCCAGTCATTTGTCTGGCTCTCGGCTTGCATTCAAGACATCGATGCCGGAATGTCTGCCAGTTTTCTTCAGCTCATCAACAGATTGCAGTTAGTTCAGAATGCCACCGCCAGGATCCTTACCAGATGTAAAAAACGTGAACACATTACCCCCCGTCTTGCACAACTGCACTGGCTACCTGTAGGGTTCAGGATTATTTTCAAAATTCTCCTGCTCACATACAATGCCCTTAATCACACAGGTCCAGAGTATCTCTTCAACCTGCTGACCCGCTATGTCCCTGCCCACAAGCTGAGGTCCTCCGACTCTGGCCTGTTTTTTTTATCCACAAGCAAAAGGGCACCACACCATGAAAACACACTTTTAGCTTATTTTACTATATATATATATATATAAGAACATAAGGAAGTTTACAAACGAGAGGAGGCCATTCAGCCCATCTTGCTCGTTTGGTTATTAGTAGCTTATTGATCCTAGAATCTCATCAAGCAGCTTCTTGAAGGATCCCAGGGTGTCAGCTTCAACAACATTACTGGGGAGTTGGTTCCAGACCCTCACAATTCTCTGTGTAAAAAAGTGCCTCCTATTTTCTGTTCTGAATGCCCCTTTGTCTAATCTCCATTTGTGACCCCTGGTCCTTGTTTCTTTTTTCATGTCAAAAAAGTCCCCTGGGTCGACATTGTCTATACCTTTTAGGATTTTGAATGTTTGAATCAGATCACTGCGTAGTCTTCTTTGTTCAAGACTGAATAGATTCAATTCTTTTAGCCTGTCTGCATACGACATGCCTTTTAAACCCGGGATAATTCTGGTTGCTCTTCTTTGCACTCTTTCTAGAACAGCAATATCCTTTTTGTAATGAGGTGACCAGAACTGAACACAATACTCTAGGTGAGGTCTTACTAATGCATTGTAAAGTTTTAACATTACTTCCCTTGATTTAAATTCAACACTTTTCACAATATATCCGAGCATCTTGTTGGCCTTTTTTATAGCTTCCCCACATTGTCTAGATGAAGACATTTCTGAGTCAACATAAACTCCTAGGTCTTTTTCATAGTTCCCTTCTTCAATTTCAGTATCTCCCATATGATATTTATAATGCACATTTTTATTGCCTGTGTGCAGTACCTTACACTTTTCTCTATTAAATGTCATTTGTCATGTGTCTGCCCAGTTCTGAATACTGTCTAGATCATTTTGAATGACCTTTGCTGCTGCAACAGTGTTTGCCACTCCTCCTATTTTTGTGTCGTCTGCAAATTTAACAAGTTTGCTTACTATACCAGAATCGAAATCGTTAATGTATATTAGGAATAGCATATATATATATATATATATATATTACACACATACAGTGCCGTGAAAAAGTATTTGCCCCCTGTCTGATTTTCTGCATTTTTGCACATTTATTTGGTCAGATTTTTTGTGGGTTGTAGTAGTATATAGAGGGAGTCTGAGAGAAAATAATGACACCAAAATCTGGTGCTTCTTTTATTTGTTTGGTGTGCAAGGTAATCAAACATGCAATCTTCAGGTGTGAAAGTTATTGCCCCCCTAGTTAACTCAACCCAATTAAAGGGATAATTAGGGTCAGCTGTTTGAGTACTTTGGTTAACAACCAGGCTTGCCCAATATAAATCTGACTCTGATGGTAACTTTGGCCCTTACCATCAGAGTGAAGTTGTCAGCACACAGGTTCTAGAGGCACATCATGCCACGAACAAAAGAAATTCCTGAAGACCTCTGGGGAGATGTTGATGCCCATCAGTCTGGAAACGGTTACAAAGCCATTTTTAAGGCTCGGGCTCCACCGAACCACAGTCAGAGCCACATTGTCCAAATGGAGAAAGTTTGGGATAGTAGTGAATCTTCCCAGGAGTGGCGGTCCTGCCAAAATCTCTCCAAGAACAAGGCGTAAAATCGTCCAGGAAGTCACAAAGAACCCTAGAACAACATCCAGGGATCTGAAGGCCTCTCTCACCTCGGCTAAGGTCAGTGTTCATGTCTCCACCATCAGAAAGACACTGGGCAAAAATGGGATTCATGGCAGAGTAGCAAGGCGGAAACCATTGCTCACTAAGAAGAACATGAATGCTCGTCTCAAGTTTGCCAAAAAGCACCTGGATGATCCTCGAGTTCTGGAACAATGTTCTATGGACAGATGAGTCAAAAGTGGAACTTTTTGGCCGACATGGGCCCCGTTATGTCTGGCGAAAACCAAACACTGCATTCCACAGTAAGAACCTCATACCAACGGTCAAGCATGGATGGTGATAGTGTCATGGTTTGGGGATGCTTTGCTGCATATGGACCTGGACATCTTGCCATCATTGAAGGAACCATGAATTCTGCTCTGTATCTGAGAATTCTACAGGAGAATGTCAGGCCATCCGTCCGTGAGCTGAAGCTGAAGCACAGCTGGTTCATGCAGCAAGACAATGATCCGGAACACACAAGCAAGTCTACATCAGAATGGTTGAAGAACAAGTAATTTAAAGTTTTGGAATCACCTAGTCAAAGTCCAGACCTAAACCCCATTGAGATGTTGTGGCAGGACCTGAAACTAACAGTTCATGCTCGAAAACCCACAAATGTCACTGAGTTGAAGCAGTTCTGCATGGAGGAGTGGGCCAAAATTCCTCCACGGCGCTGTGAGAGACTAATCAATAACTACAGGAAGCGTTTGGTTGCAGTTATTGCTGCTAAAGGTGGCGTAACCAGTTACTGAGTCTAACGGGGCGATTTACTTTTTCACACGGGGGCATTGGGTGTTGCATAACTTTATTTTACTTTATTACACAAAGTTGTTGTGTTATTTGTTCACTCAGGGTCCCTTTTATCAAATATTAGGTTTTGGTTGAAGATCTGATAACATTCAGTGTCAAAAATATGCAAAAATGCAGAAAATCAGACGGGGCAAATACTTTTTCACGACACTGTGTGTAATTATATATATATATATATATATATATATATATATATATATATATATACACATACAGTACCAGTCAAAAGTTTGAGTACACCTGCTTGAAACCAGGTTTTTCATGATTATCTATGCTTTTAACTGTATAAACTTGTCTATAAACACTTAATATTTCATTATATGATACGTGTACTTATTTAAGCTGATAATCATAAGTGAATTGCATTCAAAAATTTTATTTTTAAATGAAAATGTAAATCTTGTCAATTTCAATGAAATGGTCACCCAAAGCAAGGGGATTTCAGTCTGAAGCCCAAGTCAGTTAAAAGTCTGAAATGTGTATAACACGGTGTTAGAACACTGGCCTAAGTATAAAAGTGTCTTTGTTAGATGTTCTCCGAGTTAACTAGCATGTTACCCAATTAACCTTTTGTCACCAATTATTGTTAACAGGTGAGGGTCCATGATTACTATAAATATAGGTAGCATAGGCACAAGTTTGTCATTCCTGAATGTAAGGGAGCAGAAAATGGCAAAATACGCTCAGTTAAGCAAAGAAAAAAGTCTGTAATTACTTTAAGATATGAAGGTCAATCTTTAAGACAAATCGCAAGAACTTTGCAAGTGTCTGTAACTGCTGTGGCCAAGACCATCAAACGATTTGAAGAAACTGACACTCATGAGGACCGAACAAGGTCAGGCAGGCCAAGGGTGACCTCAGAATCAGAGAACAAGTTCATTCGAGTCATATGTCTGTGAAACCGGCGATTAACTGCCCCTGAAATACAAGCTCAGCTAAATGCTACTAGAAGTACAGATGTTTCAACATCAACTGTTCAGAGGAGATTGCGTGAAGCTGGCCTAACTGGAAGAATTGCTGCAAAGAAACCATTGTTAAGAGTGCAGAATAAGAGGAAGAGACTTGCCTGGGCCAAAAAACACAGAAACTGGACGTTTGAGGAGTGGAAGTCGGTCTTATGGACCGATGAGTCAAAATTTGAAATATTGGGGTCCAACCGCCGAGTATTTGTAAGACGCAGAGAGGGTGAGCGCATGAGTTCTGCATGTGTGGTTCCCACTGTCAAGCATGGAGGAGGCAGTGTCGTGGTCTGGGATTGCTTTGCTGGTGACAGAGTTGGCGATCTTTACCAAGTCCACGGCAAGCTCAACCAGCATGGCTATCATAGCATACTTCAGAGGCATGCCATTCTATCAGGATTACGGCTAGATGGGCAGTCCTTCATTCTTCAGCAAGATAATGACCCGAAACACACCTCAAAGTTGTGCAAGAACTATCTGGCGAAGAAGGAAAGTGAAGGACAACTCAATCTAATGACCTGGCCTGCCCAGTCTCCAGACCTCAATCCCACAGAACTTGTATGGGACGAATTGGACAGAAGAGTCAAAGCAAAGCTACTTCTGGGAGTTGCTGCAGAAGAGCTGGGAAGACATGTCGGGTGATTTCCTGTTGAAACTTGTTAACCGAATGCCTCGTGTTTGTGAGGCCTGTTAAGGCAAAGGGTGGCTATATTGAGGAATCCAAGATTTAGAGACAATTTTCAGTTTTCTTGAACATTGCTTTGATACTCCTTATGTTTTGTTTTGTATATTGTAACACGTGTTTTCATTTTCAAGTATTTACAGAAACATATACAACGTAAAACATTGTCAATTATGAAAAAAACCTAGTTTCCAGCAAGTGTACTCAAACTTTTGACTGGTACTGTATATGTGTGTGTGTATATATATATATATATATAAAGACAGTGTAGTCTGGGGAGAACACAGGACTACACCTCCCAGAAGACAGGCTGAAAAGCCCTAATTTAATTGTTTTATTAGTTAATTACCACCTGCACCTGGCTGTTATTGTAAATTAGAGCCAGGTGCAGGGTATAAAAAGAGAGCAGCCAGTCCCTTCAGGGCTGCTGCTGTGTGGAGGGGCCCGGTTGACTGTAAAATACAAAAGGTACTGTGTGAAACCTTTTAGTTGTGTTTGTGTAAACAGCTTAGCTGTCTTGCTTCGTTAGAGTGAATGTTTAGTTAGTGCTCCGAAAGGAGCTAGGTGTTTGTTTTGTTTTATTTATTTTGTATAATTAAAAGTGCGAGTCAGAGCTTAAAATTCAAATTCTGTGTGTTGGGTCATGATTTGGAAGGGAAAAGAACCCGAGAGAGTCTGTGTGGCGAGTCTCTGGGTCACAAAAAAAAATAAAAAAAATAAATAAAAATAATATATATATATATTTTAGCTCAAAGAGCCAGCTGCCCAACGTTTCGATATGTTGTACATATCTTTCTCAAGGGAGCCTGTGTTTGAATCAAAACATTGGAGGTATTTATAGGTTTTTGACGGCATGACAACTACTTGTTATTGTTTACATTCAAATCCATGATTTATTCTTACATGATGTAATGGTGTTCTATATATTGTGACATCATTTTTACTTCTATCTTTGAATTTGTATTAATTCTAATTAACACTACTTTATATAAACTTATATTTTTATTATATCATGCAATGCTGGCTCTGAGGATCAGTCTAGATTTGGCCTCCCCAGCGCATCAGCATGCACAACTTTTGAATGAATTTTGTTTATTTATTTAAATGTTATATATTTATTGAAGTTAATTAGTTCATTCTTTTCTGTTGAGTCCTGCTGGCATAATCATGTTCAGTCTATTTATCCATTTACTTTCTTTTATTCTTCTATATGTCGCATTGTCTAATTTGAGCTGTTCTAATACTACAAACTTTACATCATTTATGTCATGTCCCTGACTGGTGAAGTGCTGTACTATTGGTTCATTCATTTTTTTATTTCTAATTAATGAAAGGTGGTTCTGAATTATTTTATATAAAGTAGTTCCAGTCTCTCCAACATATTTGATTTCATCACATTTTTCACAGGCTATTCCATAAACAACATTGCTATTTTTACAGTAGATATTAGTTTTTAGTGGATATGTGGTGTTCTTATGTTTAATTATATTTTTACTTTTGTCTATGTATTTACACACTTTACATCTACTAGTGCACGTGTTCGTAGAACCTATTTTGTCAATTATTCTTTTATGTTTACTGTGAACTAAAATATCACCTAAATTAACTTCTCTTTTGAATGCTACAACTGGGGCCTTAAGAAATACTTTTTTTAATTTTTCTGAATTATGTAGAATCCGCAAGTGTTTCCAAACTATTTTAGAAATATTGGGCAAAAGTTTAGAGTAAGTCATTATTAATGGGACTCTTTTGACCTTTTTATCTCTATTTTTATAATCTAGTAGATCATCTCTTTTTAGTTTATCCACTTTTCTTAACTCCGTCTCTATAATTCTTTCTTTGTATCCTCTTTTTTTAAGATTTGTTTTTAATACATTTCTTTGTTTTACATAGTAACTTTCTTTTGAGCATATTCTTCGTATTCTTATTCCTAGACCCTTTGGGATTGCCCTTTTAGTGTGTATCGGATGTGCAGAGGACATGTGTAAATACTGGTGCATGTCAGTAGGTTTACAGAAGAGGTCAGTCTCAATTGAACCTTCAAGTTTTACTATGGTATCTAAAAATTCTATTTCTTTCCTTGTCCATCGAAGGTCCACCTTAATATTACTGTGTATTTCATTTGCCATTTTATGAAACTGGAAAAGAGATTCTTCTCCATGTGTCCAAACCCCAAAAATATCATCTACAAACCGAATGTATTCTAAAGGTTCTCTTTCTGATTTTCTAAGTAATTGTTCTTCCCATTTCCCCATGTATGTACTGGCAAAATGCATTCCTAATTTGGATCCTATTGCTGTACCATCGTTTTGTTTGTAATTCTTATCAACAAATGTAAAATAACTGTTTTCTAAAACTATGTTGATCATGTTCAGTACCTCTGCTGTAGGTATTGATTTATCTAGTCTATTATCTAGTGCTTTTTGACAAGCTTCTAAAGTTTCTTTACGAGGGACACTTGGGTACAAGGATTTTACATCCATGCAAAATAAAATGGTATTCTCTGGAAGGTTGTGTTTTATTGATTCAAGTCTTTTTAAAAATTGTGTTGTATCCTTAACATAGCTTGGTAATTTCTCAACGTGCGACCTAAGTTGTTTTTCTGCTATTTCAGCTATTATGTGTGTTGGATTATCAATTGTACTGACTAACATTCGCATAGGGTGATTTTCTTTGTGCATTTTAGGATTTCCTCTTGCTAGGCCTGTTCTTGCATTATGTGGCTGCATGTATTTTTTTAATTCTTTTGATATAATGCCTTTATTGTATAGTCTCTCCGCAATTTCCTTAACCTCTTTTACTGATTTATTGATCTTATTGCTTTTAACTTCTTCATATGTATCTGTATTATTTAATTCACATTCTACAGATTTCATATAGTCATCTGTGTTCATTATCACTATTCCTGAGCCTTTATCTGCTGGTCTTATCATTATATCATCATCATTTAACAACTCAGTCATAGCTTGTTCATCAATATTGGTTAAATTAAGTTTACATCTTTTCTTTAGTCCTACTATTATTTCTTGTTTAACTACTTCAATATACATATCTAACCATTTATCTCTTCCATCCGGAGGAGTCCATGTGCTTGTGCTATTAACCTTAATCCCATGCTCATAATTACCCTCTGAATCCGAGATATTTTCATTGAAAAAATATTCTGCTAATCTCATGCGTCTCTCCCACTCCTTTAATTCAGTGGCCAGTTTATCTTTATCGATGTATCTTTTAGTCGGTATAAACTTAAGTCCTTTACTCAGTACCGCTTTTTGGGATGTGGTTAAAGTTTTACTTGATAAATTGAATACTATGTCTTCTGTTTTATCTTTTGTGTATTTGGTACCATGTCTATTTTTGGGTCTCCTATCTTTCTGTTTTGAATTCTCTGTTCTATTCATGTTTAACTCTCTATTTTGCATTTTATTATTTACTTTAACCTGGTTTATTTTTACTGTTTTAGATTTATTTTGATTATCTTTCTTAATTATGCCACAGTATTTAGATTTTCTTCCGGTTTCATTGTCTTTAAATACAATAACTGAGAAATGGTTATTGTTGTATAAAAGATTAATTGGATCGTTCTTATTTTTAATATATTCTATTGTGCCTTCGTATTTAAAACAGTCCTTATTCTTTAAGTCTATGTATACGTGTATGGGCCTATTTAGGAGGTCTACAGCTGCCATAACTTCTGCCTCTGTAGCCCAAGAATCTATACTCCCATCACTTAATTTCATTTTTTCAATATGGGTCACTGAGTCGATGTACATTTCATATTGTTTTATATTTTATATATATGCTGTCAATTAATCGCAGTTAATTTATGCGATTTAACTAAAAAACCTAAATGCGTTAATTTTAACGCTTGTTAATCGCAGTCCTGTTTTGATCCTCTTAACTTCCTGTACTTCATTGTCTGCTGCTGCACTGTTGAGTGGACCAAAAGTGTGTAGCTGCAGAATGAAGGCTCCCACAGCATAGCTCTCGCAGGGAGCTCACACAGGGTAGTGCTGCGTGCGCAACTGGGAGCCTTCGTTCTGCAGCAATACCCCTCTCGAGTGGACTCGAGATCACAATGACTAAAATTAAAGGTGAAATAAAGAGAGACGTACCATCAATTTCCATTTGTTCTGTTATTTCTCGACATGTGCCGTACTTTTTATTGTCTTAATAACCACGGACACGGGCATCATAAAGCAATTATATTTTTTGACTTTAATAATTCTCTTGTTTTTTTTGTTTGTTTTAATTTCTGTGGTAATCTCTGCGTGAGCGAGACACTGACAATCTGACAGCCACTACCTTTGACCTTATTTCTGATTGGTCCATTGCGACGCGAACAGAGTGTAGCAAAATACAAATGAAACAAATGTATTTCTATATTTGCTCGCTTCATTCACGCCACTCTCTTTGCTTGCGTTGTGCATTACCTCATTTAAATCGATAGTTTTAATTTTTGATTCGCAAGCTCATGTCCGGTGTGCATAGCTCTTAACATGCAAACCCATGCCCATTGACGAGTTTGATTTGGCTTACACTCCGACTTAAGAATGTGTTTGTTAACATTTATGTATTTAGCTAAATCTGGACTTTTTTTTTGTTATCTATGAAAAAATATGCGATTACATTAAATCCAGGAAAAAAATGACTGTTAAAACATTTTTTTTTTTTTACTTGTTGCCACTGTTCACTGCAGTTTTCAGTGACACACTCACCACTTCAAACATAATTTCTCCGGTTCTACAAGTGTACACAGTTGTGATTCGTGTGAGGTTGTGAGTGTGTTAAGATGGCAAGAACCAAGCAAACAGCTTGTAAGTCCACCGGAGGAAAAGCGCTCAGGTAGCAGCTAGCAACTAAAGCTGCCCAAAAGAGCACTCCTGCTACTGGCGATGTGAAGAAACCTCATCGATACAGGCCCAGTACTGTGGCTCTGAGAGAGATCCGTCGCTATCAGAAATCTACTGAGCTGCTGATCTGCAAGCTGCCTTTCCAGTGTCTTGTTAGGGAAATCACCCAGGATTTCAAGACTGATCTGCGCTTCCAGAGTTCAGTGTTACGGTGCTGCAGGAGGCAAGCGAGGCTTACTTGGTCGGTCTCCCCAAGGATAACAACCTGTGTTCTATTCACGCCAAGAGGGTTACCATCATGCCCAGACATCCAGCTGGCCCGCCGATTCCATAGAGAACACGCTTAAACCTGGTTAAACAAACTACAAGGAAGCTGTGTGGTCCCGTGGTTAAAGAAAAGGGCTTGTAACCAAGAGGTCCCCGGTTCAAACTCCATCTCAGCCACTGACTCATTGTGTGACCCTGAGCAAGTCACTTAACCTCCTTGTGCTCAGTCTTTCGGGTGAGACGTAGTTGTAAGTGACTCTGCAGCTGATGCATAGTTCACACACCCTAGTCTCTGTAAGCCGCCTTGGATAAAGGCGTCTGCTAAATAAAAACAAATAAAAACAAAGTGATCATCAACGGTTCATTTGAAAGGCAAGAACTTGGCTGTCATTTACATATTTATATAAAATGTTTTATCCTTTTAAAAAATATGTATTTACAGAACTGCCCTTTAGTCATACTCGCGCCCCTGTGTGACTCTCCACGCCCCCCAGTTTGCGCACCACTGTCCTAAGTGACCAGTTAATGAGGTGACAAGCCACACAGTGGAATTGAGTAAACTCTCTGTGCTGTGAATACCTGCAGTGTTTCATTCTAAACTGTTTCGTAAATAGTCGGAGTGTGGGAAGAAGTGTTTTGTGTTTTGACCGTCATTAAGAAATGTTGGGACCGACAGTTTTGAGTATAGAGTCTACTGCCTTTTAGCCATTACTATTAAGATGTATCAAACGACTATAAAACTTGGGAACCTTAACATAAAATATTTTCTAAGCAAGTGTCTAACTATTTTCCATTGGGTCATTCAAGGAAGATAATTGTCAAACTTTTTAATGTCATTCCACTTCATCTCGAGGCATTAATATATATTAGAGGTCGGCACAGGTAAAATAATTTGGGATCGGGTACCCGCCAAATGCCCGTGTACCCGGATCTTAAGATATATCTTAACATATATTAAGTGCATGACACATATTTAAACACTATATAGTACACATACATTTAGTCCCTTCAGATCTGTAGATTTGTGTAACCTTTTTCAGTACTGGAAACATCGGAATAATAATAATAATAATAATAATAATAATAATAATAATAATAAATACCTTCATTGCTCATTTCTTGTAAAGGACGCCAACATATCTGAATTTTGTTCATCGCGGTTTTCTTTTGAAACTTCTCCAATCACAGGAAAATAATTTGTTATTTTCCTCATCTTGATTTAGCCATCTCACTGATGAATCAGTGAAATTGGCGGGGTATGGGATTTGTAGTTTTTAATGTGTGATTAACAGTGGGCAGTGGCTACCAATAAACTACATTCCCAGAGTACATTACGATTTGAGCGATGACAGTTTCGATGTGTGTTGTTTTTTTTTTTTTTTTAAATGTTTTATAATTTCAGCAAAAAAAAAAAAAAGAAATCACGTTTTGATTTTTTTTTTTTTTTTTTTTTTTTTTTAATTGTCAACCTTTATCAATTTCTAGTGGCACACGTGCGCCTAAATTTAAAATTTACGTTTGCACAAGCAAATGTTTAGTCTCATATCAGGGGCGTAGCTAGGATTAGATTTTTACTGAGGCAAAAAAAAAAAAGTTGAACAAACCTCTTGTAGATCCTGTTCATGTTACAAAGGTAAAAGTTATCATCTTATAAAGCCTGGAGACTGTTCATGCAAACTGCAAAGCAGTATTAAGTCCCTTGGATGATGATGTTAATGTTAAAATTTGATGACCCATATTATTTCAAAGATTAAAACTAATTGTCTCCCAGCAAAACCACAGCAACCTAAAATGACCATATTCACACTGTCAGAAATGTGATTTTAAAAAGACAAGAATATAACATCAATATTAATAAGTAGATGGGTTCATACTTTTAATGACTTGCATTTGGTTCACTGCTACTTAAGTTGCCTTACACTGCTGGGACTGGTAACTGCTGCTGACTGGTATAGTGTTCACGCTAGGCCGCGCCAATACCCCCTGAAATAAAAAAACATCCCGCTGAAATTCTCTTAACGCACTCGTGTGTCCCCCTTCCCAGACCAGACGCAATACCAATACACAGTAAATTAATGCATTTTGTATTACCATGACATGTGTGACCTCAGGCTAATCTTTTTTACTTGTTTGTTTACACTTGCGTTTTCATAATTAAACTCCCGTGCCTTTTATTCTCTCCAGTCCAGTAGAATGCGCTCACACCCTCCCTGGTTACAGGCAGTTTCACAGTAAAGCCTGGATGACAACAGGCTTGTTAACAACGTGGCCCGGCGCAAGTAGTATCCCTGTTAAACCCGACCATTACTTCTGGAAGAATAAGTTATCAGCTTCGGCATTGACTGTTGAAATGTAGGCTTTTATATTTGTGCTTAAAAATACTGTGTGCAGTAGATTTGCGAAACGAAAACCGCATCATTGACAAAAAAAAAAAAAGCTACGGTAACGTTATAAAATATGTGAAATTTGTAATATATACACACACACAGAGTGTATGTGATTTTATACGGGACAGACTAAAATGAATGACAAAACAGAATGCCCATTGACTACAATGGGGGAGTGGAATGCCCATTGACTACAATGAGCAAAACAGAAGGACGGTCAATATCTCCAAATCCCAGACAGGAATCTTAAAATCCCGAATACACTTTTTTAAAAATAAACTAGTACACAAAATAAAAGTGGAATGACAGGGAATGACAGCTGCTTTCTATGGAATGACAGGCCTGGAATACCGAAAACACACTCAAAACATAGCACAAATAGGAATGGCAGCCTATATCTCAAAATCTCTAACAGGAATCCTAAAATCCTGAATACTGTTTCTTCAAAATAAACTAATACACAAAATAAAAGTCGAATGACAGGGAATGACAGCTGCTTTCTATGGAATGACAGGCCTGGAATACCGAAAACACACTCAAAACATAGCACAAATAGGAATGACAGCCTCTATCTTGAAATCTAACAGGAATATTTCTGGGGCGATTCTGGCATATGCAACAATAACTGGTCTTTTATTCTGAATATGGTGGGAGTGGTACCTTCAGAACAAGATTTCAGCTCATTTATATAGGTGACTAGTTCAGAAAATGCCAGTGGATAGACTTCCCTGCCAGGTAAATCTTGACCACTCTTCTCATAATTAAGGTGGGCTGTGTCTCGTTATACAATCCTGCCAAGCAAGCAGGATGGTACTTCAGCTCCTGTGCCACAGCATCTCCACCATTGAGTTTTGCCAAGAGCTTTCCATCATTCAGAGTCCTTGCACATTAATTTAGTCTATCATTGAGTTTCATGGTTATTGCTTGTCTCAGTGGAGCCTCTTTCTCACATAAAATGCATTAGGACAATTGAGAAGTACTAGTTCTCAATATTTTGCTGCGGCTAGGAACTGTGTCTTTTTCAACAATAGATGCTCTTTTTTGAGCTCGCTGTAACTTGATGTTGTTGAACATCAGTCTACAGGTTTGATGATATTTTGCTTTGTTCCTTATTAATGAGTCTTCTATACCAGCACCTTCATCTAATCTGGCTGGATCCAGGATGATGGGTAAAGCATTGACAGCATGAAACAAAGGAACATTTATTAATTTATTAGTCTTCCATTTAAATTGAAAGTTAGCAGGAATGGCCATTTTGAATGTTTAAAGTAAAATAGCAAGTCAATGAAATCTTAAAAAACTGGAAAAACTGCAAATATCACAGTGATGTGAAAATTAATAAATGATCATGCATTAACACAGGATATAGGGTATGAAATGCTGCAACTCAATCAGGTGTACATAAGAATTTAAGTTTTGACAAAATTATTTAATCAAGGGGGGGGGAGCTAATACTGAGGAAAATAGTAATAATAAAAGTTCTACAAAATAAAGACTTAAAAAAAAAAAGGTCAGAAAATGTTTATTTGGCAGGCTATTGTGGAGAAACTTAGTGCTGTGTAGACCACAGATACATACTGTTCATGTTAAATCTGGACCAAATAACATATCAGCTACACCACCATTCCAAAGAATGAACACTAGAGCTGAGTCTAAGTCTCTGAGCTGTAGAGTTGATTTAAATAATACAAAATATTTATTTAAAATTCTCACTAAACGCGCTATATCCTCTTGCAACAGTTTTTGTCCAGCTAATTTTATTTTCTTTGAACTGGTGATGAATAAACTGCATTTCATCAATATCAAGTGTCAGCTATTTTTTAAAAATTATATTCAGGTTCCCCTGGAGGTTTTCTGATATGCTGAGTTCAGAAATGATGGTCATTATTTTTTTAAAAATGTCCCCTTTGACCTGTTGCCTTGCAAAGGTCAACCAAAAGGGAAAAGGGTCCTAGACCAAAAAAATCACCCTGGGCTTAACTTATACGCTACCATCATGTGTAGCACCTTGAGTGACTCGTAATGAATAGAGCGTTAAAGAAAAAAATACCACAAACACTTAACTCACTTTTAGCAAGTTGTCAGATGTAAGTGACAATTTTTATTTCAAATTTAGCTCAACCCTGCAGGTAATGTTAATAATAAAATGTTAGTATTGCTGTAATAGATTTTGATGAGCTCTACAAGAATCAAGCAAAACATTTTGGTATCTGGGGGTTTTGGATTTTTTAAGTTGCATTCTGCCACTTTGGTGAGGCTAAAGTACCACATAGCTGTAATCAAACAGTTGATTCCACAGTTGTTATCAACACGTTTTAATATTTGGACCTCAGTTTTTGACTATCAAATGGAAGGAATGTACCTCTTTTTTATTTAAAGATGCAACACTATTTGTATGTATTATCATTCTACAGAAATCTATTAAGAAATATTATAAACTTTTAAAAAAAATCACCAAAATCGATTTCTTTACTAAGAACGCACCTTCTTTAACATGCAATAAGTTGAAATCATGTCATCCTGTAAATGTAAGTTCTAGAATATATCCTTAAACAAAACCAACAATAATAATAAAAAAAAAAAAAACATTTTCAATGTTAGAGAAAAATTCAGTTTCTCTGCTGGACTAACTAGGTTGATTTCTTAGCAAGAATAGAGATAATTGGCGGCCATCTTGAAAAATGTCTGCCAACTTGGATTTTCAAGTGGCTAACGTTTGTTTCTGAAAAGATACACCTATGTGAATATCTCTTGCAAGTTTCATACTTGTATCACAATTTGAACGATTCCTGTGAAAAAATGTTGTTATCTGCTCCACTATAGAGTGAGATTTGTTAAAACCAGGTCCATGTTGGATTGGCCAAAAAATCTGCAGAGATCTTTTTGTTTCAAACCGTCATGCTGATCGGCATAGAAATTGGCACAAAGGTCCTGTTTTCTTTTTTTTAAATGTCCAGCAATAAATTATTTTTTAATAATTTAATTACTTTGAGTACATCAACAAACTTTTTTATTTTTATTCTGTCATCTACATTTATGTACACTGCAGTTCAACCTTATCTGAAAAAATAAACTGTGTAAATGGGCAATTGTATGTAAAATAATGCTATATCTTGAAACAATTGTAATTCACCCTTAATAAAGTGTCTAAATCTAAGTGTCTGCTTAGAAATATAATAAAAAATAAGAAGAAATTAACAGCAATAAAGAGATGGACAGCATTACAATAATTAACTGATTAACTCTCTTTTCATTAGCTTTGCATACTTCAGAAAACTAAATTGTTAATCCATTTCTTCACAGTAATTGTCTATCATTAAGTAATTTCTATTTAAATATTAAATAAAGCATTTGGTTTTATTAAATCAAATATCAAGTATTGTGCTTTTTTTTTTTTTTTTTGCTGTAGATAAGGCTTGTTTAGTTTTGAAAGTAAATGAATCAATCAAATGAGAAAGGGGAGGTACCAAATGTTCAGTTGCAGCTAGTGACAGTTATAGTGTATGACACTGCTCTTCGTGAAGGAAGCATTCAGAGACAGATTCAAAGAGATTCTGCTGTGATTTCATTTTCAAACAACTAATTTTCTTGCAAAAATGTGGTTATTAAAATATTAATATTAAACAATTTTTTTGTATTTCTATTTTTTTATTTTACTTAATATCCCACAGGTTATTGTGGACCTGTGCTTAGGCACATTAAGACTTTATGTTTTTTTTTTTTGATAAATTGTTATACATATTTTTTTTAACAATTCAAATTCTCAAATTGTACACAATATCTACAGGTTATTGTGTACACTGTAAAAAAAGTGCTAAGATGCATCAACACATTTTGTTAAAAAAAATGCTGTTGCTAGTTTTAATATAAAACTGTTAATTTGGTTTTTTTTGCATTGTGCAGTCTTAGTTAGATTAAAAAAAGGCTTGTTTTGGGGGGGAAATAGTTTAAATGCAAGGATTTGTTTTATCCTCATCTAGTTTGTTTTCTGCTAACATTGATCTGTTTGAGCTCTTTTTTGTTTCAAGCTGTTTCTTCTGAACATTCTTTATATTGTATTCAGCAAAGCAAGTAGCTGTCTTTAAGAACTATAACAGATTCCTGGTTAATTTGGATTAGTTTGTTCATAGAAAAAGAAGTGAATATATTTTTGTTTTATTAAGTTTTAAGCCTAAGAATTACTGGCTTAAAATGTTAGTAGAAAAACCCCCACCACAAAATAATACAGTTATACATCACATTAAAAAAATCCCTTGACAGAATTATTTACATTTTATAGTGTACTTTTACATACAATATAATGCGGAGAAAACATTGTAATATTATTTTCTCACAGATAAAAGAAAATAAACACATTTAAGTTAACCTGCTCAATTTAGTGGTATTTTATTGGTGCATTTGTATGGTATAAAGATTGAAGCACTGGAGAAAAATATACAAAATGACGTATTTTAATACTCCATATATGTTCAACCAAGACAGGGATCTGTCTATGGAACAGGTGCATGGCATTCTTACAACAACAGATTTTAATGATGCTAGAATCATAAATCTGCCTCCCGTGCAACCAAAGGGAGGAGAACTGTATGTGTATTGTTCATTATCCTCTTCTACTGAGAATGCATTTGATGTTCGTTTTGACCAGTATAGATGGATATCCAAAGGATCAAACTATCATCCTAGACGACTGAATGCTCCAGCTGTGTTGAAACGGTACTATTATTTAAAAGACAGCAAAGGAAAAGATTCAATTTTTGGTTTTCGCCGTCATATTTACTGTTTACGAGAGCCACAAAACAGACAAATGTATGTCATACATTACTTGGAAATGAAGCTTTGTACAAACCATCACCACACGGTTTACAAAAACATTCTGAAAAACCATTCATCCCTACCATGAAGTCTACCCTGACGCATATTAAGGAGGCAGCAAAGTCACAGGGGGAGCCTCTTAAAATATATCAAAAAGTTCTCAGTACACAGTCCAACACAGGCTCTGACAAGCACATAGCTGTGGATCGCCCACGTAACTTGAAGCAAGTGAAAAATGTTATTTACCAAGAAACAAAAAAACAACGAATTTCCAATGATGTAATATTCAGCTTGTTTGAACTTGCAGTGCATCTGAAAGATTATGTGGAACATGACACTCTACCCAGATCTTTTGGTTTCATTTGGGCACCCTACTCTCATAAGCGATGCTCAGGTCCTCATTGACATCTGCAGCAACGATCTTGCTCTTCCTCAGCTGATGTCATGTGATACAACATTTAATCTTGGTGATTTCTACATATCACCCTTTGTAATTCGCAATGTATCTTTGATTGGGGATCCAGTGTTTCCAGTTGCCTTCCTGTTACATGAAAGGAAGTTTAAAACCTATCATCAGAACTTTCTGAGGTATATTTTGAACCTGCTGAATGGTGACAAAATACATGCCATTCCTTTTGTGAGTGACAGAGAAAGAGGAATTGTGGATTCCATTCAGCAAGGTTACCCAAACCTCCCACACATCTTCTGTTCTAATCACATCATTTCAGATGTAGACAATTGGATCAAACAGCATGGAGGGTTAAAGGATGACACAAAAGTTTTAAAAGATCATGTAAAACAACTCATCAATAGTTCTTCATTGGATTCTTTTCAGGAGCTGTATGACCATTTTTGTCTGGAATGTAGCATTCCATTTCAAGAGTATTTTGACCAACAAATCAAGGATCCTATTGCACAGCATGCTGCAAAATTTGTTAGAGAGGTTTGCTGCCTTCCAGAATAACATGACCGCGACAAACAATATCAGTGAAAGCATGCATAAAGTGATAAAGCAGCAAACTGATTGGAAAACCATGCCTGTCGACAGCATGGTACTGGCAATGTTCTACATGCAGATGTATTACATCCATGAGTTCAGACATGCACACATTGGGCTTGGAAACTATGAACTCAAGAAGAAGTTTCAACACCTGGCCGAGAGTCCTATTCACATGCCACTTCCAGTGTTTTATCCTCTGGAAACAATCATTGAACAGATTAAAGGTAGTACTGCAACACAAGTGGCATGTGTGGAGAAAAGACAACAGTACCGGATATCACAAGCATCTATGGCCAGATACTGTGTAGATTCTGGAAATGTTTCACTCTGTGCACAAAGTAGCACTTTTGTAGTAAAAAGCATAGATGGAACACATTTTCATGCAGTAAAGCTTCTACCTGAGCCTTCTACTTGCTCTTGTCCAAGTACTGGTAAATGCTACCACATTTTTGCTGCTCAGATGGCAATTGGTTACAGAGAAGCTGAAGATAAGCGCACATATTCACTCTCAGTGCTGCGCAAAAGTAAACGTGGAAGAGCAAACCAGTCTGGGAAAAAAAAGCCCAGGAAAGATGACTATGATTATGATGTGGAACCAGCGCCAGACTCTTCAAAGGGTGCAATGAAGAGAAAACAATGTGAAGACACAATGCATAATCCTAAACCCAAGCAGAATAGGACTGAGTAAATGCACAGCATAGGAAATGCACTACATTCTGCTTGCTTAACTCACACACAGGAAATTAAGCAAGTACAATGTGAAACACTAAATTTCAGTGAAATAGCTGAATGTGCATCACACTTTGACTTCAGTGATGAAGATGAAAATCCAGTTAAACATTCCACACCAAAGCCAAGCAACAAAGTGAATAGCTTTCCATGGGACATGCCTGAAATCAAATATCAGGGAATTCCGCAAACTAATGACATGCAAGCATTACAGCCTGGAAATTGGCTCAATTCTTCGGTGATTGAAGATGCAATTTCTGCTCTTGTTTGCAATACAAAGCAAAACAGCAACATTTTAGCATGCCCAACATACATATATCAGTGTGTGAAAGCTGATACACCTGACGTTTTCTATCCTTTTCTGGAAAGCACTGCAGCTCTCAACAAAGACATTTTGTTAATTCCATTCAACACTGATGTCTGGGGGACTGGATTCCACTGGTGTTTTGGTGCAGTAATCTTTTCTACACATGAACTAGTCATTGTTGATTCTATGAAAAACCAATCAAGATCCAAAGCACATGGTGAAGTGTTGCTGCGTATTGTTGCTGCCTGCTACCAGATAGCCGACGCAACTTTCAATAAAGATGAGTGGAATGTGATCCTGTGTTCCGATGCTGTGCAGCAAAGCAATTCAGATGACTGTGGGTTGTACACAATTTTAAATGCATTTACAATAATCACAGGTAAAACGTATGGATATATTGAGAGTACATCTGTACGTAAATGGGTTGCAGTGATTATTTCAGATCACAAACACTGCAAGTGCAGAAGGCAGGATAGGATAGCTCCACGTTCCAATTCAAAACTGCACAAAACCCTTGTGGCAAAAGATATGTGCATGCCTGTAACAGAAAAACCACTAATACACTACTTATCTACACTTCCTAACCATGATAGCAGCAGATGGTATACCTGTGCAGATAGCTCGAGTTCTGGCAACTTTTCAGCTGACGATTGCATGGTTCTTTGTTGTCAATGCAAGTGGTATCATGGAGCTTGCCTTTCAACAAACACCATAAAACTTCCAAAGTATTTCATTTGTAAGACCTGCATGTAAATCAAAATATTTCTGTTTTGTGAAAATCGACACAAAGTTAGTAAAAGTGATTGAAGTGATGGAAAATTGAAATATCAGCATTCAACTCCGAATAGTTTCTGAGATATAACTGTTTACACCTAGGGGGTACCAGCCCTTTATTGTTCAGCTGATTAAGTGAAAAACACCCTCAGTGCTTTTTTTTTGTGTGTTACTTTATTTTGAAGAAACAGTATTCGGGATTTTAGGATTCCTGTTAGAGATTTTGAGATATAGGCTGCCATTCCTATTTGTGCTATGTTTTGAGTGTGTTTTCGGTACTCCAGGCCTGTCATTCCATAGAAAGCAGCTGTCATTCGACTTTTATTTTGTTCACTACTTTATTTTGAAGAAACAGTATTCGGGATTTTAGGATTCCTGTTAGAGATTTTGAGATATAGGCTGCCATTCCTATTTGTGCTATGTTTTGAGTGTGTTTTTGGTATTCCAGGCCTGTCATTCCATAGAAAGCAGCCGTCATTCCCTGTCATTCCAGTTTTATTTTGTGTACTAGTTTATTTTTAAAAAAGTGTATTCGGGATTTTAAGATTCCTGTCTGGGATTTGGAGATATTGACCGTCCTTCTGTTTTGCTCATTGTAGTCAATGGGCATTCCACTCCCCCATTGTAGTCAATGGGCATTCCGTTTTGTCTCGTTTTAGTCTGTCCCATTTTATACAGCACTGTATATACACCACTGGAATCGGAATAAAGGAAATGATTATGTAATTCAGTTCACGTGCAGTCACGGTTTTTGTAAGTAGCATT
The DNA here is from genome assembly GCF_902713425.1 of Acipenser ruthenus. Lineage (NCBI taxonomy): Eukaryota > Metazoa > Chordata > Actinopteri > Acipenseriformes > Acipenseridae > Acipenser > Acipenser ruthenus. The sequence continues at coordinate 9,578,346 of NC_081224.1, read as the reverse complement.
TTCAAAAACATATCATTATGTGCAGTATTGAAATAAGTTTAAAAAAAAATATATAGAAAATCCACACAACCAACGAAATGTATTGTATATTTGACATTTTATTTTTAGTTTTCTGTATAACACGGGCCATCGTTTAACCTTGAAAAAAATTAAATACAGTACCTGAAGCAGATACGAGTTTATCATATCAACAACACCAACGTGTGTTGTAAAAATAAATCAATTGCCTTGAAAACTGTCCAAAATATTTACTTGGGGTCTAAGAATGAAAAATGTAAACAAAAAAAAAATATGCAATTTTCCATATGGAAATTGTCAAAATAAAGGGGAAGCTGGAAGGTAAGAATTTACCAGTCAGGACAATGGCATTCAAATACGACTACTTTTAAACGGTATAGGAATGTGGTTTCTTCTAGCAGTTTTCAAACTGGGGTACGTGAGAATTCTGAAATGGCAGATAACGCATTTTATTTAGTACCACTTGCCAATCTATTGCAAACTTTTGTCATGAAATCAACGTTTAATCGCCAACACCAGACTGATGTGCTGTGACGGAGCCTTCAGTGCACACATGACTAATTTACATATTAAATATGTACGTTTTAAATAAGCCCTGTTGTTTAAATGTCATATAAACATCTGGTCTGTCAGAGATAATTTTTTTTTACATATTTTAAAAAACAAAGACTAGTTTTTAACTCATTTTATTTCCTGTGTGCGTTCGTGCCTGCAAATCGATATTTATTTTTTTCAATGACCCGATTTAAAGTTTATTGTAACTTAAGTACTACATTTCAAAATACAGAATGGCCAATCAGAAACCAAAGTATTGCCATGCGGTCTAGTATTGCCATGCGTTAAGTCTGGTGTGAGAGTTAAGAGTTTTTAGCTTTCAATCCAGTGAAAAAATATGGATTGTTGGCTCAATACTAGAACATTACTAGCAAAGGGCTATCAAGACGAAATACCGTCAGAGATTAAAAACGCCCAAAATGTCTTGCGACTGAAGCTCTCTCCAATTTCCCCGCCCTCATCAGTGATTTGTGTGATAACAAGCAGGGACATCCATCACATACTAGGTAAGCGTTTTATTATTGTTTTTTAATTAGCATCAGTACTGTAGGTTTTAATCATCAAGAATTTAAAAATGCCAATAATATGTTTTGGTAATGAGGTCAGCTGTAGAGATGCGTGGATAGTGAACTTTTCTTTGCCGCCTTTTCTGTAATTTTATTATCAATAAAAATACATGACTGCCATTTGCTATCATGGAATTGTCCTATGTTATTTCTGAGTGATTTGAGGCTAGCGCGGAGGCTTCGTTGATTTTAATTAATTAATATTTACAATAAAATGATGATGTTTCCAACAACTAGGAACCTGTCTGAGGGACTATTTTTAGCCAAAAGTAAATTTAATATATATTTTTTCTTTTATAATACTGTAACTTTTCTAATTGTATCCATCACACACTCCAAGGCTTGTGTGTTTTGTTGTATCATGCTATTGTACAGACCTTTTTTCTGTTTTCATTTTATGACTATCTCAGTGGACTACATTTTTTGGAAAGGGTTACGCAGCTTAAAAAGATTGAAAACCCCTGTTCTAATGTGATCTGGTACAATGAATATCCTCTACTCAGTGATACACCAGCATCACTGTGACACATTTCCCAATATTGTCCCCAAAAGTGACAGTGAGTATTGCAGAGACACCTTGGTTGTATCTACAGCTTTACAATTTTATTTTTTATTCAGAAACAAAATGTCAGTAAACTGCTGGCATATTTAAAAACAAACAAAAATAAGAAATGGTGGTTGGTTCTGAATCAAACATATTGACCCTCTCACTGAAGAAAATGTCCCCCTAAAATTGAGAGGGGGCCACATTGACCCTCAGTCTGTAAGTCCTGGAGCAAACACTGCTGGTAAGACTGGTGCCGACGCTGCTGGGACTGGTGCCGACACTGATGCTGACACTGCTGGGACTGGTGCCGACACTGGGACTGATGCTGACACTGCTGGGACTGGTGCTGACACTGACTGATGCTGACACAGGGACTGGTACTGACACTGGGACTGGTGCTGTTAGTGTACAGCTCTATAGTACTTTGACAAGGTATTCACCAAAATTAATAATAATAATAATAATAATAATAAATAATAATAATAATGCAGATAGGCAAGTTCCTGCTTAAAGTAATTTTTAAATTAACTACATTTGATAACTTTAAGGTGGTGTGTGATTAGTACCAGGTGAGTGGTTAAATTGAATAGAAGTTGATTTGCTATTTGATTGGTTTCCACACAGTTTAGTTGGTTCTTTTGCCACGCAGTTGTTATATATATATATATATATATATTTGGCAGCTTATTTCCGCGCCAGCAAGAAGCGCCAGCAAACCGAAGCGTCTCAGCAAAAGAGCCAGGAGTCTAGCTGTGGGAGTCCAGCGAGGGGAGGCCTGCGCCGAGACACTGTTCAAACCTAACAGCGCTCTGGAAGATGCCATCTACTAGTCAGGTCTGTACCCTCCACCCCACTGCTCCCACTGTGCCTATTTGTCTTGCCTGTCCTGCTATGACTGTCTCTCACATCCCTGTTCTGTCCTCTCGTCCTCGTCCTCGTCCTCTGCCCTCTCTCCGCTGCTGCTCCTCCAACCCCTCTAACCTCATCCCTCTGCCTCTCCCCCCCTCCCGCACACTCTCTGGTGCACTCTGGAACTGTCACTCTTCTGCTAACAAAGCTGATTTCATCTCAGCCTTTGCCTCCCACCTCTCTCTCGATTTCCTTGCTCTCACTGAAACCTGGCTGTCCCGATAACACTGCAACTCCTGCCGCCCTGTCCTCTCTCTACGTCCTGTCCCATACCCCGCGTCTCACTGGACGGGGAGGTGGGACTGGTCTTCTCCTCTCTCCCTCCTTACTCTTTTCTGTCCCCTCCGATCTCTCCTCACTCTGTTAATACCTTTGAATTTCATGCAGTCCAACTAACCTCTCCCTGTCAACTCCTGCTAATTGTACTGTACCGTCCCCCTGGGCCTCTCGCTCACTTTCTAGATGAACTCAACTATCTACTCTCCTCCCTCCCCTCTCTGTCTACCCCAACTGTCCTGTTAGGTGACTTCAACATCCATCTCTCCAACCCCAGCCACTCTGCCGGATTCCTCCCTCTCCTTCACTCCTTTGACTTCTGTCTCTCTCCATCCCCTCCTACCCACAAAGCTGGCCATCAACTGGACCTCACCTTCTCCAGGGCCTGCTGCCCCTCCACCCTCTGTCACCCCCCTGGACCTCTCTGATCACTATTTCATCTCTTTTTCTGTCTCTCCCCCTCTGTCCTTGCCTCCACTGCTCTCTTTCACCTCCCTCCTATCGACTCCTCACAACTCTCCATAGACTCTGCTACCTCCACCCTCTTCTCCTCCCTCGACTCCCTCTGTCCCCTCACCTCCCGACCTTCCCGCCCCTCCCATCCCCAACCCTGGCTCTCCTCTGCGCTCCGCAAGAATCACACTGAGATCTGCTGAAAAGAAATGGAAGAGAACCAAACTCCCTGCTGCCTTAGACCTTTACCGCACTCTCCTCTCCTCCTTCTCCTCTACTCTCTCCTCTGCTAAATGTACTTATTTCCAATCTGTAATCCAAGCCTCCACTAACAACCCACGTAAACTATTCTCTACCTTCTCCTCTCTCCTAAACCCTCCCCCCCTCCTCCTCCTTCCTCTATCTCCTCTGATGACGTTGCCTCTCCCTCCCTCCCCCGCACCCCCTCCTGCTCCAACCCCTACACCCACTGCATCCCCTACTAACTCACCCTCCTTCTCCAACTTCTCGCCCCTCTCAGACTCTGACCTCACCTCCTTGCTCCAGGGTCACAAACCCACCACGTGTGCCCTGGACCCCCTCCCCACTCACCTCTTTCAAGCTGCTGCTCCTGCTCTACTTCCCTTCATCTCCTCCCTTCTCAACACCTCTCTCCTTTCTGGTCTCTTTCCCTCTGCCTTCAAAAAAGCCTCTATCACTCCCCTCCTCAAAAAACCTACCCTCGACCCCACCTCCCTCCAGAGCTACAGCCCTGTCTCCCCTCCTACCCTTCCTCTCCAAAACCCTCGAGCGGACTGTACACCGCCAGCTCTCTGCTTTCCTGTCCAACCACTCTGCTCGACCCTCTCCAATCTGGCTTCCGCTCTGCTCACTCCACTGAAACCGCCCTCCTGTCTGTCACCAACTCACTAAACTCTGCCCGAGCTGCCTCGCTCTCCTCTGTCCTAATTCTCCTCGACCTCTCTGCTGCCTTTGACATGTCGATCACTCTATTCTACTATCCTCTCTCGCTGACCTGGGAATCTCTGGCACTGCTCTGGCCTGGTTCTCCTCCTACCTCTCCAACTGCACTTACCAGGTAACCTGGCGTGGAGCAACCTCCACACCTCGGCCTCTCTCAACAGGAGTCCCCCAAGGGTCAGTCTTGGGTCCTGTCCTGTTCTCTCTCTACACCCGCTCCCTGGGCCCCCTCATCGCATCCTATGGTTTCTCATACCATTTCTATGCTGATGATGCTCAGATTTTCCTCTCCTTCCCCACCTCTGACTTCACCATCCCCTCCTGTATCTCTACCTGTCTGTCTGCTATTTCCTCCTGGATGCACTCGCATCACCTCAAACTCAACCTCTCTAAATCTGACCTCCTTTTCTTTCTCTCCTCCTCCTCCCCCTCCTCTGATCTCTCTATCTCTGTTCCTCTGGAGTCTACCACACTCTCTCCCTCCTCCTCAGCTAAGAACCTCGGAGTCACCCTGGACCCCTGCCTCTCTTATTCCCAGCACATCTCCACTCTGGCACGCACTTGCCGATTTCTTCCTGAGCAACATCCGAAGAATCCAACCCTTCCTCACCAACTACGCCACCCAGCTCCTGATCCAGGCCTTGGTACTCTCCCGCCTAGACTACTGCAACTCCCTCCTGGCTGGCCTCCCTGTGTCCGCCACCCGTCCGCTCCAGCTCATCCAGAACTCCGCTGCCCGCCTGGTGTTCTCTCTGCCTCGCTTCTCCCACGCAACTCCACTACTCCGCTCACTACACTGGCTACCGATCACCGCTCGCATCCAGTTCAAGACTCTTGTACTAGCCTACAGATGCCTTGACCAGACTGCACCCAGCTACCTCCAGACCCTCATCCCTCCCTACACCCCCACTCGATCTCTCCGCTCCGCCTGCACTAGAAGACTGGCTCTACCTCCTCTACGCTCCCCTGCCTCCAGAGCCCGTTCCTTCTCCACCCTCGCCCCGCAGTGGTGGAATGACCTTCCTACAGATGTCAGGACTGCCCAGTCCCTGACCACCTTCAGGCACCTCCTCAAGACTAACCTCTTCAGAAAGCACCTGTTCAAACTCCTCTGTTTTTCCCCTGGGACACATATCACCCTTCCTTAAATGCGCTTTACTTGCTCTTATCTGCCCCCTATTTTACTGCATTTAATCCTGTACTTCAGAGTACTGTAATCTGCCAAGTGTTTAATCTGTAGTATTTTGTATTTAATTATATCCTGATGTAACTATCACTGACACTGTTATCTGCTGTATTATTGAATTGTATTTTGTCAGACTTGTACTTGTTTGAACCAAAGTCATTGTATTCATCATTGTATTTATCTTGCTCTTAATTGTATTATTACTTGCACTGTGATTCTTGAAATGTATTTTTGTTTACGACTGTAAGTCGCCCTGGATAAGGGTGTCTGCTAAGAAATAAATAATAATAATACACAGTTTCTCACTCAATTCTAATATTCTTTTGTCAATATAAATCGACGATAAGAAGCAGTACAGTACTTCAGGCAGGGGAAACCAGTCGCAGAGGTCCCGGTGCTGCCTAGCGCACAGGCCGGGTCGCTATACATGCAAATACACAGCCACTATGCTGTAATAAAACGCTATGCTATAGCAGGTAGGCTGATACTTGCACAAGCTGACTGTCCAGTTAAAGTGATGAGAAAAAAAAAAAAACATACAGCCAGCTATCCCGGTTTACCTACACATTTAATGTCATCATAAAAACAGGTTCTTGGATTTTTGCTGTGCTGACGTTAAAGCATTCTACATGAAAAAAAAAAAAAAAAAGATTTATCAAAATGTATAGCAGCTAAACATCATTGTGTATGGGGGAAAAAACAACAAATATAAATGATAAATTCACTGAACATTGATTCTTACCAAGAGTTGGCTTCTTTAGAAAGAAATGTGTAATTGGTTGGTTTTTTCTCTGTTTCATGTTAGCGCTGCACTGTAAACCAGAGTACAGAGTAACTTGGGAAACTGACTAATGAGAAACGTCTTTGTGGCGCAAATTTGACATACCCCAGTGTCTGTACAGCCCGAGATCACAGTAATGTGAAGAAATTAAAAATAATATTTTATATATCTCAATTTTACACTCTTAAAAACATAAAGTGGGTACTTTTTTTTTTGTTGTTTTCACAATGAAGAACTGCCTACGCGCCTGCATATGCGAACAAATTAGTCGCACTGTAGAGCTCTGTTAGGATGTTTTGTTTCCAATTTAGTTCCTGACAGGAATAGTTGCCGCAGTTATTATTATTATTATTACTGAGGTGTACTTGCCGCTCGCTGTGTAGGTGTTATTGTTTTCTGTAAAACATTGATATCCTGTCAGTTAACCCCTCCCTGCCGACGTTAAAAGCTTGTTTTAACGTTGTCTTTATTATGCTGACCAGAGACTAGCGCTTACAACTGTTTTGTCAATTTTCTACATTTTCTTTAAATTTTCAAATCAGTAAACCTAAACCTGGATAGTAGAACGAGACCCGGGTAGCGTCGGGTAATTTAGTTTACGGGTACCCGTGTCGACCTCTAATATATACCACCCTGAAAAAAAAAGATAAGGAGTCCCCCCTAACTGTCGTTTTTGTTCGGTTTCACATTCATTTTCTCTGCCATTTGTTTTTATTTGGCAGTGAAGCAGGTAGTCACATGACTTTCCCACAACTTTCATTGGTTGAATAATTTTATGATGTAATGTTGCTTCTACAAAATCAAAAGTCCTTTGAAGTTGCTTGCAACAAAGTTGCTCGAAATTGTAGCTTCCACATCACTTTCTACAAAGAATATCTCCCTTTCTACATTTTCCTAGCAACATGTAGACTAGTGCCCACTCGGCTTAAAGCACCTAAACCTCAAGCGCCTAAACCTCAACTTGCTGTTTTTTCTCTGCTGTTACTGCCAGTGAGATGACAGGACACAGTAATTAAGCACACTAGATGAGAAGTGTAGGAGGTGTTGGAATTTAAACACTTACATGTTGTGTGACGCTTGTTTGTGCACCTGGTCTCACGGCTTCAATGTTTTGCATTCTGCCGTTGAGTTCTTCTCTCCTGAGTTCTGAGAGCACAGAATTTAGAAAGCTTGACTTTCCGGAACCCACATTGCCCGTAATAAGAATATTAGTTGTGGAAGCCTTAGGGTGTGGTTGGTGGTTTTGTATTTCTTCTTGAAGTTTCATGTAAGCTCTGTAAAACAAGTGAAAACGAAAAGAAATGTCAAACTTTAAAAAGCTCAGTTTTACAAATATTTCAAAACATACAAAAATAATAAAAAAAAAACTGATCATTTACTCATCACTAAATTCATCTTCACGCCACGGCTCTGGTTTCGGCTCATCTGCAAAATGGGGAGAGATACATAAATACGCACAGCTCTGTTTCTTTCTGTGGTAAAGATGAGGCTTTTAATATGACTTACCTCTTGCCGGAGCAGATGACTGTCCTCCAAGACTGCCAAAAGAAAAACTAAATAGAAAAAGACAATGATAATTAATAAAGAAGAAGAAAATCTCCATTTAAAAGAAGGGGCAGATTTTTTGCTGACATTTTGAGTTTTTTCTCATCTTATTTGGAACTCCAGTTGTATTTTTTTACAATTGAAATTTGAGATGGCGAGCCAGGAATCTGGCTGCGTTGGTTTAGAATTTCAATCAGAGAACCCGAAAGGACGTTTGAAGTGGAGATCTACGTTTTTTTGTTTCTGCGTGCTATGGTCTAGACTCAACCCGAGTAGTACTATTGAATTCAAATATCCTAGGATATATCAAGCAAAACTGGGAATCTGGTTGAGTCTTATTTGTTCTGTGGAATGATTACAACGCTGTGTACTGTGTAAATTGTATATCTGCTATAACCAGCAGCAGCATTTGCACTGCAGGAAGTTCTGGATTTGCTGTGGCATTTGCTGGAGTCTGCCTCCGTCAGCACATCTGCTGACAGGAATGCCGTTGCCAGCAGTACCGTTGCCAGCAGTAACGCAGCCAACATTGTCAATGGCAGCATTTCCACTGCCGGAATTGCCCCAACTGGAGGAGCCAGTATTGGAGCTGTCAGCATTTCTGCCGATGGCATTGCCATTAGCAGCATTTCCGCTGCAGGAATTGCCCCAGCTAAAGGAGCCAGCCGGGGAGCCGTTGGCTTTTCCACTGACGGCACTGCCACTGACAGCATTTCCACTGCTAGTGGTGCCACGGGAGGAGGAACTCTCCCAACCGTCAGCATTTTCGCTGACAGCAGTGCCCTTAGCAGCTTTTCTGCTGCAGGAATTAACTCGGCTGGTGGAGCCAACCTGGAAGCTGTCGGCCTTTCCGCTGACAGCATTGGTATGGGGAACATTGCCGCCCATGGAGCCCTTAAGGTCTCTGTGTCTCTGGCTCAGGACTATGGGACTTTTGGGCTTTTAAGGGGGAAGTGGCCGGCCATGTGTGCTGCGCACAAAGGGGTGGGGGGGGTATGTGGCAGAGTGCCCCGCCCCTGTGTGTAATTTGTGTTATATGTTGTATGTAGTGTGTTTATTGTTGGTGTATATGTATTTTTGCACGGGATATAATGGGGCTATGCTGATTAAAATGGGTAACTGTATGGAAGCACAGGAAGTGCACACATTAGTTCATGTGCTGAGATTCAAGTGAGTGATTAATTAGTAATTGAATCCCGGCACAGATGTGTGTGTGTGTATATATAGATGCACAAATCACTCTTGAGGTTGGAGAGAACGGGAGAGAGTCAGGAGAAATATAAATAAATTACTAACAAAAATGCTACGCGTGCTGGGTCTACACCCGCCCGCTACCTGTTAGAGGTCAGTGTTTTGTTTGTCTGTTTGTTTGGCCATTGTGCCGTTTATTTTGAGTGTTTTTGTTTTGTTCAACTGTTTTATTTGTTCATTTATAATTAAATCCACGCATTGGCGCATTCAATCACCATTGTCTGTCTAGTTCCTGGTCTGACATCACCGCCCAAGCAATCCGTCACACTGCACATGAGAATATAGATTCTAGTTTTTGACAACACTCATTTTTTGTTTAAGGTAATAAATTGTTACCAGAACGAATCCCACTTGTGTGTTGCAATTGAATTAGTAATAATTAAAACTATAGTATTCCGCCAGTCTATTTCTGAATCTAGGAGAAACATTGTTAACTGCTATAAAACAGTAGTTACAGCACTATTTTTGTTTACACTATATTTTTATTGATGCTGTTTTGTTTATTTGATTTACTGTTTTATGTTCACTGTTTGCTCTCTTTCTCTCTCACTCTCATGGAATGGGTTTAATTATGTGCAAGACTTACCTTTATAATTTCACCTTGTGAATGCAATTCATCCTTTTTGTATTGGTAGCCAAATAGAACTTTTCTTACATGACCAGACCTATTTTATTTGCAATCTATTTGAAAACCCAGACTTTTTTTGCGTGGTGTGCTTTTTAATGTTAGCCTTTAGGCGTAATTCGGGGGATGACGTAGAGGGCTCTCTCCCGCTTTGCGCTGCTTTTTCTTATCCTATATCCTTTTCTTTAGCCTGTCTTACCTTCCCTCCATGGCGTCCTTCCCGGTAATGTCCGCCGATCTCTTCCGGGTGGAAGCTGATCCCAGTTCAGCCTCATTTAGTATTTCCAGCCAACCACACAATGCAGCGCTCGCCTCGTCAATTATTAGGGCATGTATGTTATTGGCTGCCCCTCCTGTCTATCTCTCTCTTTTTCTACTTTAACCCAGCACTATTTCCGCTTCCTTGTCTGTGTTTGTTTTTTGTTGTTCACTCCTTTCACTGCAGGCCATTTCTTTGCTCAGCGCTCGCAAGATAGTTTCAGTTATTTTCCTACCTGCTCAGTCTGCGCCGTTCAAAACACAGCGTCATTCTCAACTTGGTCCTCGTTTTCATCAGAAAGACTGTTCTAACGTCACCGCTGTACTGCAACTCTTTCCCACTGGTGCCTCGCACACCACGGTTACCACGGCAACGCCTCATCGAGTGACTACTGGGAGTGGTAAGTTGCCATGGCGACCAGGCAGCTTTAACAGGCAATGCGAGCCTGTGCCTCACTACTGCAATCTTCTGGCTCCTGCTGCTGCGCTTTTGCAACATGAGAGCTTCAACGAATTGTGACATCTAAATACTGCAGGCTCCTCTTCTAGACCTACGTTAACTTACTTATATCATCACTAACTGTTCTAAAGCTAATGTTTTATACATAGACAAGGATTTTAATCGCAATAACCAAATATATGCTACCCTGCTTCACTGAAGCCAATAGTTTCAATTCCAATCACAACCTCTAGATGGCAGCATAACACCACAAGCTCTATATAATTTAAGCTGATTTGCTATTGCTGTGAATCTTGCACACTCCAAACTTTCTATCAATTCCTGCAGTTCATTGTCATTCCAAGGGATTCTCAGTACCCTCCTGAATTTTTCAAATCCAAACCCCATCCCCTCGAGGACCTCGTCATGAAGCCAAGCTTATCAGCTTTCTGAGATGTTAAGAATCCACCGTCACATTAATTTCCAGCTTCCCTGCATCAGGCCATTCCTGCAACCTTCTTGTTCCTGGATTTGCACTTCCTCATTTGCCCCCAACTTCATCAAGGCACTTAATATAACTTTCAAAGTCCATTTCATTCAATTTGAGCTACCAGTCACATACGGAAACTATGTGCTACGATTATAAACATTTCAGTCAAGCGTCGTCCTACCCCGCAATAGACAATACACTCTTAGACTGCTCCTGATCATATCAATAGGTTTTGCAGCAGCCTCCGAGCAACGCATTCCCATCCTCTCAGGTTCTGCAGCGGCCTTAGATATATGCATTCTTCATCTCTGCCCAAAGGCAGCCCCATCTCCGACATCATCTAAAAACGCCTTAACTCTCAAATACCAATTTTCACCGCATTCAGCAGCTCTCTGCTCTCTACAGCAAGCCGCTGCACACTACTCACAGCATTCCATCGGCTACTCCCTCAGATCTCTGCCCGTTCAGCAGATATTGCCTCTACTGTTAATATCTCCTCATTACAGCAAATCTAGGCTCCCTCTTCAGATCTGCTCACTATTGCAGCATACAAAAGTGGCTTTAGTTTACTGTTTAAATCTGCAACTGCTCTCCTCTAGAGCTTCCAACGCTCCAGCTTTCCTCCAATACTTGGATCACAAATATATATTTATTTATTTATTTATTATTTATTTCTTAGCAGACGCCCTTATCCAGGGCGACTTACAATTGTTACAAGATATCACATTATTTTTACATACAATTACCCATTTATACAGTTGGGTTTTTACTGAAGCAATCTAGGTAAAGTACCTTGCTCAAGGGTACAACAGCAGTGTCCCCCACTGGGGATTGAACCCACAACCCTCCGGTCAAGAGTCCAGAGCCCTATATATATATAATATATATTATTATTATTATTTATTTCTTAGCAGACGCCCTTATCCAGGGCGACTTACAATTGTTACAAGATATCACATTATTTTTACATACAATTACCCATTTATACAGTTGGGTTTTTACTGGAGCAATTTAGGTAAAGTACCTTGCTCAAGGGTACAGCAGCAGTGTCCCCTACCATGGATTGAACCCACAACCCTCCGGTCAAGAGTCCAGAGCCCCTAACCACTGCGCCACACTGCTGCCCATATATATATATATATATATATATATATATATATATATATACACACACACAGAGAGCTTGACTTCCTCAGCAATTTAGTCATATGTCCGCTCATCCTCTCAGATACTACAAGCTTTAATACATGGTACAAGACCGGAAATCCATTTATGAATTAAGGAGAATGATTGGAGTATTGAAACCCTAATCTCTGATTTATGAGTTCACCTTTTCCATTCCAAACAGACATGATGGTAGCAAACCGCTGATCAATCCTGTATTAACTAACACAGGACGGTCGGCATTTCATCTCTCTGCCTTCGTTTTTAGAAACAACTCGGCAGTCAATTTCATATATTTTTTCAGGTCCAGCTGCCACCTCAGCCCTCAAACTCTGCAACACCAACATCTGCTGTTCAACTAAATACAACAACCTTCTGCAATCTGCTCATCACTACATGGCCACACTTAGCCCCAGCGACCAAATCTTCATTTACCACTGGATGGAAAACATTTACAACTTTCTGCACTCAAAACAAAATACATCCCATTCAGATTTAATGAGCAGCGGATTCTAGCCTCTATCGCCCATGCAAGGGATTCTCTTCACTTAGCCCCCACTACCGTTAAAGCCTACATCTCCGGAATTCAGTATTTCTGCCGCCTCGTCTCCGTCCCTTCTCCAACGCTCCTATCCATCCCATCAGTTTGCTGACACTCGGAGAGATCCTCAAGAGCCCCCCCCCCCCCCCCCCAGCTGCTCCCTCCTGGCTCCCTATATCAATAGACATCCTTCACTCTTTAATCTCTACCCTCAGAAAAAGCTGCTCTGTCTATGCAATGTCCTGACCATGGAAGTATTATGTCTAACTGCTCTTGTGAAGCACTTCCTCTGCAAGACTCCTGAAGGAACAGAGTGCACCCTGTGAATTTACTGTGACAACACCAGTGATTTACCGGTTTAAAAAAAATAAATAAAAAGCAAGAGTTACCAGAACATCAAGGGGAATACAATGGATAGACTCGGAGCATTAAGCCATTTGAACTATGAGGTTTTGTGAACCATTCCGTGCACCCAGATACTGGACTTTGGCCAGCTGTAGTAATTTTACTACAGAATACTACCCCTTGCAGTAAAAAAAAAAAAGTTAACCAGAAGCAGACCCCAACCCGTGGCAAGTTCCTCCTTTCAAACAGCTGGTGTTCCACTAAACTCCACACTCTCCAGCCTCCTCCAGTCAGCCTGCAGCTTCAGGGAGAATTGCCTTCGCCCCTTCCACTCGCTCTTCTTATTCTACTGCCTGGTCTTCCTTCACCAATTCTGTGCCCAGATTCATCTCTCTCTCTCACCACCTATAACCTTCAGCACCTCCTTGCCTTTATGACAGACCTCAGGCTATCCCTTAACCTGGCCCCTTCCTCCATCAGGAATTCTCTCAGGTATCCAGTAACAGTTCCTCCTCCGTCCCGTCCCCCCCCCCGTCCCCCCCTGCTCCTTTCAATCCCGGAGGTCCGTCTGAGAGTCTTGCATCCTCCTCTCCATCAAGACAACCAACCTCCTCGGAATCTCCAGTTTCCCAGCCATCAGCCTGCGGCACTTTGACCTCACTCAAGTCCCCGGAAATAACTTCCTCCTATTCATCAGGACTCAAAACAGACAGTTACATCAAGATCCAGAAGTTCCGCAACCTGGTCCCAGGAGCAGACCCCAACCCTCGTCTCGTACCACCCTTCAGCAAAACAATATTCAACTGAATAACTCTCTCTCCGGCCTCCTTCAATCACCACATGGATTCATGGAGTACACTCTCGCCCCATCTACCCTTTCCTCCTACTCAACTGCCTGGTCTTCAGTTACTCACATTTGCGAGCAAAAACAGATCTCTCATACTTCTTTCAACGTACAGCACCTCCTTGCCTTCATCACTCACCTCAGGCTGTCTCTACATTTAGCCCCCTCCTCTATTTAGATGCTACCTAGCGGGCATTCAGTATCAATTTCGCCTTCAATCTATCTCCTCTCGTCCGTTCTAGAGATGGCGGATCTCTAGAGAGAATGCTCAGAGGCATGGAGAAAAGCCTGCTCCCCTCCTCTCCATCAAGTTAACCAATCTCTATAGACCTTCTCCTTTATCTCATCACTGCTATCCAGCAAGGATGCTTCAACCTATTCAACAACATAGTCATGGAAACCCTGTGCCTGACCGCTGCCTTTGGATTCCTCCGCTGTGCAGAATTCTCAACTCCATCAACTTCCAGCTTCCCAGCTCTAGGCCTTAAGCGCTCCGATCTCTCTCAAATCCCCGGAAGCCACTTTATCCTCCACATCAGATCTTCAAAAAACGGTCCATTTAAGCCAAGGATTCTGTGTCTTCCATCGGATCCCCTCTTCATCGACAGCTCCAGATCTATACTTACGAGACACTGGTTCTCATCCCGTTTATGCACCCTCTTGTCACGGATTGGGCTTCAAACTATTTCTCCCCCCATTCATTCCGGATCGGAGCAGCTACCTCCACGGCCAGGGCAGGAATCAATCAACACTTGATTAAGTCTATGGGGTGCTGGATCTCTTTAGCTGTTGAACTTTATATTAGATCATCCTCTGCAGACATCGCCACAGCTCACCAAGCACTCGTTAGCTTGCCCGGAGTGGGGGGCGCCCTCTCTGCCAGGCCCACCTGAGGTTTCCTCCCTCACTCCCCCGGCTGTCCGGGTGAGCCTCTCGTCTCAACCATTGCCGCACGGCTGTTCCTCGCCGGCCTGAGGGGGCCCCCGGCCACATCCTATTCTTCTGCTCCTTATGCGCTAAGCCTTCCAGGCCTCAACCTTGTTGTCCCATCTCCTCTCTTCCATTTCAGGTCCAGGACCATTTCAGCCCCCTCATGCAGTAGGCCGTGCCTCCACCTGCCGAGCGGGCCCCGACCGAGGGGGGGGGGGGGGGGGGTGTGTTTCTCTGTTTTTCGTCTCTCCTAAACGGATCTAAGACACTTTTCCTAAGCTCTCCACGCCACCCAGCTGCCAGCTTAGCTGCCTGAGGATGCTGCACTGAGTTGCGGAGGATCTGTCCTTTTGTCCTGTTCGTCCCCTTCCTGTCTCTTGCTCCACTAAATGCCCAGCAGCCAGAGGATGCTGCCTGCCCCGTCGGTAGCGAGAGTCAGTTTGTTGTATGTTATGTGTCTAAACTTTGCTCTCTCTCTCTCACTTTTATGTCACCCAGCAGTCGGAGGATGCTGCCTGACCCGGCGGAAAGTGTTTATATCTAATCCTTTGCTCTTCTCGTGTCTCCCTCTCTACGTCGCCCAGCAGCCAGAGGATGCTGCCTGACCCGACGAGAAGGGAAAACTCTTTGTTCCCTATCTCGTCCTGCTATCAGTATCTAACCTCAATGTTACTAAGCACCATTCCCAAACTCCATCCCCAATCTCGCCATCCCTCTCAAACTCGTTTCACTCTTAAACTCTCAAATCTCTCGCCCCTCTCAAGCCTCCTAACCAACCGGAGAAATCCTCTCATCTTGTCGCATTCTTAATATCTCACTCCCAATTTCGCCTCCTCTCAAGCCCTCGTAGGCATCCAGTGAATAAATAATGATTTTGCTATTACTACTTCACCAAGTCTCAACATTAAACCTTTTAACTGTTGTGCTCAGTGGCTTTGGTCTCCATATATATATTTAAAGAAATAACAATGTTATTTGTTGTTTAATTATGTGAAAAAGAATACCTGTAAAATGGGCTAGCCAGAGGGAGGGGCCAGGAGAAGACAGGTGTTTAAGGTTGGAAGCAGCTTCTTCTTTTGTGTGTTTTCCTGGTGCAAGTTGCAGGGGCTGCAGATACAGGACAGTCTGCTTTCCTACAAGGATAGGGCCTTTCAGCTCGCTAAGCTTATGGTTCCCTGGAGCACAAATCTCCAGTGGTGCACATATAGAATAGGGATCTGTATGGCTGTGGTCCCCTGGAACACTAGTATCGGATGAGATAGATGTGTTTAACAGATTGAATTGGACATACTTAGCTAGGAGCAGCTAAGGTGAGAGGATTGACAGGACAAAGCAGGAGAAAAACAAGTACCCTGTTAAGGTGAACCAGATGTTCTAGAATGACTGGTCAGTCTCCAGAGTCTCATGTGCATGGGGGGTTTCTTTAGGATCCGTATAAAAAGGGGGTTTCTTTGTCTGTAGTTTGTTCAGAATCTACCATCCATCTTGAACCCAGGCACACTGTCTGTAATCCCCGTGAACTGTTATGTTCAGAGCCTCACAACTCTGAAACTAGACTTTGTGTTCGTAATCTTTGTATGCTGTTTCTTCTTAATAAAACTCTAAAAAGACAACCAGAGAGGTTTCGTGTTTCATCCAGGTCTGCAGCGTGCGGGAACAGTCTGCACTCACAGCTCAGCAGAGCAGCAGCAGCATTAAGGGCTATTCAGGGTCCAGGACACGCAACCTACTCGCAGAACAATCGAAGAATAATTGGTGCGCGTCTTGAGATGTGTGAAGCGCAAGGTGTAGACGCGAGCATCAAATCGTTAAGTTGAAATTTTGTAACTTTTTACTTGCATTTCTGTAGGGAGACATGGATGTATATACAGGACAGATATGTTAAATAAGAAAAAAATGAGGGGAAAGAGTGGGGACGCAGGTGGAAGTAAAAAAACACCTTTGAGCTGCTAACTGAATTTATCAAACACAGGGACACAGATTTAAATGTGCCAGAGTAGGATGATGAGGTATGTATTGAAATAAATAAATAAAACAAGTACAGTATATGCAGGCTTGCCATAAGGAAATAAGGAGTAGGAGTAATAAGAAATAAACAAATACGTTAAATATTCATGAACAGAAAATAATTCTAGCTTGACAGAATCTTTACCCCATCTAGCGTTCATTTCTTTGTCACAAAATAAAAACAGACATATTTATTTCATGACATATTGCATATAAGTTTGTATATATAGGCTAGATATAATTACACATTCACAGATGAACTTGAAGATATCTTATTGTTATATGTGTTTGATAGATACAATCATGTTAATGTCTTATTCATTTTTAGTTAAAAGTAATATACTTTGACATAACAATGAAGTTTGAAACCTTTGTTTCCAATGTTTTTTTCTTATGATTATTATTTTATTACAAGTAGCCTATGCTGTGAAGAAGTTATGATTATTATTTTAGAACCCAGCACCACCAGACAATGCTGAAGAGAGTGAAAGTATTTGCAGCAACACAGAAAGTGCATCTGTAGCTCAGCTAGATTACACACCTGTTCCAGAAGTTGGTCCACCTGCTAGGAAGAAGAAAAAGAGTTTAGATCCTGTGGAAGAAGCTTTGCTAGACAGGCTAAAACATATAGATACATCAAAAGAAAAAAAAGGATGAATCTTTTGCAAAATTCATCTCCGTTTCTCTCAGCAAACTCTCTGAGTGAAGTAGATCCCTGGCAAGGTTCTGAATTCATCAGCTTCTCTATGACATGTTGCAGATGGATTGCACCCAGACCTTGGCGCATACTCCCTCAAATGTGCCATTAAACTCCAGTACGTCACACACCTCTACTTCATATTTCCCTGAGGAATCCTCGGAAGAGCATCTTTCCCAGACCGGTCTGCACTTACCACATGCAACAAATTGTCATTACACTGACTTATAAATATCCTACAAAAACTAATCATTGGAATGTAAATGCTGCCACTTGTTGACATTCACTTACTAAATTATAAAACTATATTATTTGGTGTTTTGGGTATAATATTGTTACTGTAAAAGACTGGGAACTATTGCTGCTCTAGGGTACTGTGGAGCAGTGTTAGTAAAGCGTAAGTAAAACCTAATAGTACTTACCTTGACTTGCTGCTAGGGGACCCGCTGTCCGTGTCCTTGTATAGGAAACAAAAAAAGGGGAAAAGTTGAGTGTTTTAACAAAATTGAAGACCATGGGATATTGCATGGGAAAAGGGTAGCATTGATATGAAATGTTGTATCTCTTTATTTTTGTAAAGACTGCCCAATGTTTTCTGCAGTGTTTTAAAAGTTAAGTTTAATTTTCTTTTGAGTGGCAGCTTCTCGTATTGTTGGCTGCATGGCTTCATGAGAAAGAACGTGTGCACGCATGTGTCCACCCTGGTATTTAGACCTGCAGGGGTGTGTGCCCATTGATGAATAGGACTGGGAACTACTGCTGCTGTAAGGGTGCTGTGACTACTAGAGTTTTTTTTTTCTCTTACAGGCCAGTTTGAATGCATGCTCTATGCATTTATTAATTTTATTTTTTTGTTTTGTTCTTGTTTTGCCTGTAAATAGTTTGACTGTCCCTTGCTTTTAAACCACACTAGCTGTGGTCCTGAGGAGCTCTCTCTGTTTTGTAAAGATTTTTTTTTCAAATAAATAAAAACAGTTTTTGGACTTCTGTTATGTGAGAACTCTTCAGTCTTCAGCACCATCAGGACCCTTCCTTTAGCCTGCTGATCCTTAACTATACAGGATAACACCCACTAATTTACAGAAGAAGTTTTCACAGAAACATATTGTACATTTCATCTTGAGAATTACAATGATGATATTCTGCAGTAGATGTGTTCTATTTCCAGTGCAGTATTTATCACACCTCGATTGAGTGAGTCACTGCAGCTCAGTTACAGAGAAGATCTACATACTGTAGCACTAGTGTCTGATTAGCATGTTACAGAAAAGCAGCCAGAATCTGTGCACATTACCTTGTACAACAGAAAGCCAGA